>NC_047119.1:34286696-34586696 GCF_902500255.1 Thalassophryne amazonica
TGGTACCACATGCAACTGTACTGTTACACAAAAATATAAGGAGGAAGGAGGTCCAAATGACCACCTGGGATGTAACAAACTGATTCCAGCAGCCATCACTCCACTGACAGATTTCATGTACACAGTAGACATACAGTTGTGCTCATAAGTTTACATACCCTGGCAGACCTTTTGATCTTTTGGTCATGTTTCAGAGAATATGAATGGTAACACAGACTTTTTTTTCACTCATGGTTCAATTTTTTAGTTTATTCAACTTATATAACGTGCCAAATCACAGCAAACCTGCCTCAATGTGCCTCACACAAAACAGTTCAAAATTAAAATGAGTGAATAAATTGAAAGATTCAAATACACAATTAAAAGACACAAATAAAAGAGATAAAAAAAATAAAAGCTATTCATAAGAATGGGAGTAAAAATACGTTTTTAGTCTTGATTTAAAAATGTCTACCGAATCTGACGGCCTCACGGTCACAGGGAGACTGTTACATAGAGAGGGTGCATGATTAGAGACGGCTTTTTGACCCGCTGACTTTTCCTTCACGCTAGGAACACACAGTAGTCCCACATCCTGCGACCGCAAAACCTGGGCTGGTACGTAGGGTTTCACCAAATCGGCCAGGTAAGAAGTCGCCAGTCCATGAACAGTTTTATAGGTTAGCAGCAAGACCTTAAAATCTGCTCTTACAGAGACAGGAAGCCAGTGCAAAGATGCCAGAATGGGTGTAATATGTTCAAACCTTCTGCTTCATGTCAAAAGTCTGGCAGCAGTGTTCTGAACCAGCTGGAGATTCCTAATGCTGGACTGTGGTAACCCTGAAAATAGGACATTACAATAATCCAATCTAGAAGAAACAAAAGCATGAATCAGGGTCTCAGCGTCAGCTATAGACAGGATGGGGCAAATCCTTGCTATATTTCACAGATGGAAAAAAAAAATCAGTCCTGGTAATATCCCTAATATGGAGGTCAAAGGACAGCATGGCATCAGAAATTACCCCAAGGTTCCGCAGTTTGTCCATATGATGTATGACACATGAACCCAGGCTGAGCGCTAGCTGGTCAAATTGTTGCCGATGTCTCGCTGGACCAAGAGCCATCATTTCAGTCTTATCAAAGTTTAAAAGTAGGAAGTTACAAGATGATTAGTTGTGTGAAGTCATTTATTGTCAAACAACTGTGTTTACACTTTTTAAATCATAATGACAACAGAAACTACCAAAATGACCCTGATTAAAAGTTCACACACCCCAGTTCTTAATACTGTGTTTTGCCCCCTTTGGCGATGGTAAAGCTGCCCATTTTTCTTGACAAAAAGCCTCCAGTTCCTGTACATTCCTGGGCTGTCTTGCATGAACTGCACATTTGAGATCTCCCCAGAGTGGCTCAATGATATTGAGGTCAGGAGACTGAGATGGCCACTCTAGAACCTTCACATTGTTTTGCTGTAGCCAATGACAGGTTGACTTGTCCTTGTGTTTTGGATCGTTGTCATGTTGGAATGCCCATGCACAGCTTCCGGGCTGATGAATGCAAATGTTCCTCCAGTATTCTCTTATAATATGGTGCATTCATCCTGCCATCAATTTTGTCCACGTTTCCTGTGCCTTTGCAGGTCACACATCCTAAAAAACCCATCAGTGATCCACCTCCGTGCTTCACAGTAGGAAGAGTGTACCTTTCATCATAGGCCTTGTTGACTCCTCTCCAAATGTAACGTTTATGGTTGTGGTCAAAAAGTTAATTTTTTTTGTCTCAACACTCCAAATAACTTTGCTCTCTGTGCTTTTTGGTGTATTGTAAGCGGGATACTTTGTGGCATGTATGTAGTAATGGCTTTCTTCTGGTGACTCGACCATGCAGCCCATTTTTCTTCAAGTGCTTCATTATTGTGCATCTTCAGAGTCTTCTATTTCAGCTAAAGTTATTTGTGGGTTTTTCTTTGCACTCCAAACAATTTTCCTAGCATTTGTTGCTGAAATTTTTGTTGGTCTACCTGACTGTGGTTTGGTTACAACAGCATTCCTCATTTTCCACTTCTTAATTACAGTTATAACACTGCTGATTGGCATTCTCAGTTCCTCGGATATCTTTTTATATCCTTTTCCTGTTTTATACAGTTCAATTACATTTTCCCGCAAATCCTTTGACAAGTCTTTTGCTTTCCCCATGACTCAGAAACCAGAAACGTCAGTGCAACACTCGATAAAAGATGCAAGGGTCTGCCATAAACTCACTGACCTTTTATACACACGCTGATTACAAGCAAACAGATCACAGGTGAGGATGGTTACCTTTGGTAGCCATTCAAACCTGCTTGTGTCAACTTGTGTGCATGTTATCAGGCCAAAATCACCAAGTTATGTAAACTATAGATCAGGGCCATTTGGGTAGTTTCTGTTGTGATTATGATTTAAAAAGAGTAAACATAGTTGTTTGACAATAAATGGCTTCACCCAACCACTAACCATGAGTTAAAAAAACTTTTTGTGTTATCATTCCTATTCTCTGAAAAATGGCCAAAACATCAGAAATTCTGTAAAGGTATGCAAACTTATGAGCACAACTGTACTTTGTGGACATATATGCAACATAATTGGAAAGGCTATTTAAAGTGCTGAGTTACAAACATCTGAATCAAAATTCTAGGTTGAGCAAATCTTGTAGGATATTAGGCAATTCCAGGACCCAAGCTTATAAATGGTGTTAATTTTTTTTCTAGGTTGAAGAAAGCCACATTATGTATGACCTGATCAAAGACATGCAGGAGAACATCAACATGGAAAAGGTGGTGTTCAAGATTCTGAAGAGAATCAGTGCGCTCATCCACGCAGACCGCTGTAGCTTGTTCATGTACCGGCAGCGGAACGGTGTTGCAGAACTCGCCACAAGGCTCTTCAATGTGAACACAGAGTCAGAGTTTGAAAACTGTGTTGTCCCACCAGACTCCGAGATTGTCTATCCATTGGACATGGGTATAGTCGGCCATGTGGCCCAGACCAAGAAGACGATTAATGTGAAAGATGTCACAGAGGTAAGGGTTAAAAAAAGCACTGCAAAGGAAACTGGTAATGATCCTGGGGGGATACAGGGCTCTGATTTCTAAATGAGTAATACAGTGAGGTGCAAATGTGTTTGAGGTGGGTCCAAGTTCTCGAAACGGCACATAAACTGTAAGCAAAGCTGGGCACTAGGGCATAGATGTCCTTTAGCCATGGGTGTGTTGTAGTCATACCGCGGGAAGTGGATTTGGGTTGGGGGTGCTGTAGAGAGGTGTCCCACTAAACCGACAAGAACATGAAAATTTACTTTTTCATTTAACCCTTACTCTATGATGCGGAACGGATATCAAGCATACGCAGACACACACACATTATTAGCATCAACAAATTCATAGATGCTATAAAAAAGTAAGCGAGTGTTGCAACTAGCGTTACCAGATTCTGTTATAGGCTACAGCATTCCAAAATACTTATGCAGAATTGCTTATTATTGTCAAAAATATCATCAGACATTACATTTTTGTGCAAATAACAACAAATTATTTTAAATGTTTTAACAAATTTCCTAATTTACTTCATCATTACACTTTTGTCATCTGGCAGCACCCCCACTTCCCATGGCTATGGTTGTAGTCCAAACAGAGCCAGCATGTGGGGCAGCTGTCATTCCCTTTAAACCAGTGCACCAGGCGCACAGCACAAAGCAGAGTGTACGTGTGTTGTGAATCCACTTATGTAAGGTGCATCTGGGTGTTCCATGCTGTACATAATAATATATACACATCACTGGACTTAAAGCCTTTTTGGTCATCTAAGGTGCAAAGGTACTGTTATGATGGACAATGGGAGCATGACAACTCATGCAACCGACCACCCCTCATTTGACCAACCATCACAATGCATGTGAGTGCACATTTAAAGAGCGTGGGGTGTGAGTGTGAACATGACAACTGCATCAGATGGAAAGTAGAAGCAACTTTTGTACTGCTGCACTTTGTCTTGGATGGTAGACAAACTGATCTGATTGAAGTGAAGTACTGAATTAAAGACTAAAAAACACCTTAAATTAAATTTCAAAAGATGTTTTGAGCATTATGGGTAGTATTCTTGGATACCCCTCTGATATCCTAATTGGCCAAAAATCTTGAACCGGTCAGAGCCAAGCTAAGGTTAGGCTACTTACTGTGCAAGAAGCTTCTGTCAATCAATGATCCCACAACAGACAAAAGAGATCATCATCACAATCTTACTTGTTAGGTTAAGTTTTTATCTTATAGTACACATGATGGTGTTGCTTATTATGGGATGAGTGATGGTTTACACTGGTCACAGTTACAGATCTGCCTGTTTCAGGTATTCAAACCTACCCTTTTAAAAATTCCTGCTACAACTGTACGTGCATAAGAAAGACAAATCTCAATAGTTTTTACAATGTAAAATTGAAGTAAAAGCACAGCAAAAGGATAAAGATCTGTCAATACATTAGAGTGAGGGTGAGATTGTTACAAACCTTTTTTTCTTTTTCTAGGTATCTATAAACAAAGTGAATACAAAAATTCCATGCTCCAAAAAATTGGACTGTGTTTTGTGGTAAAAAATTCAAGATGGCAGCCAACATGGCAAAAAATATGCATGAACAATCATAACTTTGCTAATATTGAAGATACATACACTGTAAACCTGAACAAGTTAGTAGAACTCAAAAATATTGAGGCCATCAATTACCACAAACTTTTTGAGTTCATAAACGTAAAAGCCAATTGTTCCCAGAAGGTGAAAGTTTCGATTACACCTCATGATTACAATTAAATAAAAGTGTTCATTAAGTAAAAGTAAGTCCTTTCAGCTACTCCCTTGATTTCACTCGAGGTCACTACAGCAGATTGCATGTTAAACTGACACAAGTTTTACGCCAGATGCCCTTCCTTACATAAATCCACATGACATGGAGAAATGTGGCAGGGGTGGGGTTTGAACTGGAAACTTTCTGCACAAAAACCAAGCGCACTAGCCACTTGGCCACCCCTGTTAAAGTGTTCATTAAGTCAACTCATATATTTTCATATACAATTACTTAATTATTTTAAGTTGTGCTTAAGTTATGATTTGAAGTTTTGCTTACTTAATATCCAATTAGTTCAGTCAATCAAACATTCTGGGTTTAATTTAGTCAAAAGCAAGACCATGTTACACAAGCTTGAAATATTTAAGTAAGTAGAACATTTTCTTAAAACTTTGAGTTTATACTATTTAATCTTTTTAATTAATTTAAACATTCAGGTTTACAGTGATATGTGACCCATCTATATGTAGGTTTTGAAGTACAAGAAGGTCTTTGGAATTATTAGTTGTTACATTAGAGGCTCCGAGACCAAGATAAAGGTCAACATGAACATTTGTATTCAAAATAAAAAGGACCCTGTGGTATAATAAATCATTATCAGAGATACCAACATGGAAAAAAAAAAGAACATTTGTGCTTCAAAACAATACCAATGAAAGGATTTAGAGTTTAGTTACATTCATTTGCAACAGTTTTCCAAAATCTTTAAGCTGATGTAAAGCTGTAGACTTTGTACATGCATCTTATACATGTTATATGTCAGTCCTGTTCACATGCACAGGTGCACGAGCCTGTACAGTTGAGTCCATACCTGGTGCACTTGTAGCTGTGACAACATGTGGCTTTACATCCACATTTGATGAGTTTGCTGCAAGCTTTATGCAGCAACCCACTGGTGGGCCTGTAGACTCCAGCCATATTCCACTGGAGATGACATGAGGATGTGAGAACATCAGGTTTCTGACCAAATTCCAGCCTGAAGAATAACATGCTTAGTATGTTCCAAAGTGCATCCTGCAACAGTAGAACAATTTTTGTTTGCAAAATTTATATGTTGTAAGAAATTAGCAATGGGTAAATTCAATTAAATTTACATAATAGCCTGCAGCAATGATAACCTTGGTGAGTGGAATGTTCTCCAGGGTTCTGCTTCTCTTGCTGAACAGTTCATGCCTGGCATCATTTACATCAGTTTCATTGCTTGTTTTGTCATATAAAATAATTGTGAAGTGTTCAAGTGACTCCGTTTCAAGCACATGGAAGGGCTGCTTCCGAATGTTTCAGTAACCACTGGGAAGCATTTCCATGCTTGTCACCAGACACTTCTTTTGACCCTTTGAAAGAAGTAAGAAGTAGAATTGTAGAGGAAATCCTACAGATGCTAAGGAAATTTTACAAATGTTTCATAATGCTTCATTTTCATGCTCAGCCAAGACTTATGTTTCAGTTACAGAATATTCCGTCCTGATAACTTGCAGACAGTAGTTATCACTCAGACACAGCTGTGAACCAGTGTTGTTATTTTGCTTATAATTGTTTCCCATCTTGTGAAATTGCTAACATTCTGCTTCCCGGACCTCAGTGTCTGTATTGACCACACCCCCTGGGCGAGTTATGCTCCCGGGGCTTAAATGTGCTGACGGGGAGATCAGGCCTTGCCTTCATCCTCCTTCTGACCTTCGTATTCTGTGAGACCGGTGGGGGACTTCAAGCTTGAATAAATTACCAAAAGACCATCCGCAGACTTAGTGTTTCTTTGACTGTTCAACAGGATTGGGAACACGTTCTTCCACAACAAAAATCACTTTGAAGTGCACAAGAAGTTGAAGCCTTCTCATCCTCTTCTTGTTAACATTTTCTACTCTTCTCATGTTCCAGTTTACTTCTGGAACCTATGCCATGACGTATTGTTTTCCATGAAGCAGTCTGTGGTACCTTGTTCACGAAAATCAATGTCAACTGGCAATGCATCCATCTCTTGAAACTCCCTGACATCGTCAAGAAACTCTTTGTACACTTCCTGAGCATTTTGGTTCTGCCTGTTCTTTGGGTGGGCAGCACAGTGGCTTAGTGGTTAGCACAGTTGCCTCACAGCGAGAAGGTCGTGGGTTCAGTTCCCGTGGCCTTTCTGTGTGGAGTTTCCATGTTCTCCCCATGTTTGCGTGGGTTTCCTCCGGGTGCTCCGGTTTCCTCCCACATCCAAAGACATGCGGGTTAGGTGGATTGGAATCTTTAAAATTGTCCGTAGGTGTGTGTGTGTGGGTGTGTCTGTGTTTGTTTATCTATTTGTGGCCCTGCAATAGACTGGCGTCCTGTCCTGGGTGTACCCCACCTCGCGCTCTATGAATACTGGGATATGCTCCAGCCCCCCGCGACCCTTAATTGAACTAAGAATGATAGAAGATGAATGAATGAATGAATGTTCTTTGGGTATGAGAGAGGTGTGTCATCTGTACTGTCCTGGCATATCACACAAAGTGACCAGTCCATAGTGTTGGTTTCACTTCAGCACAGTTTGGGGGAGGTGATGGTCTAGTGGTTAAGGCATTGGGCTTGAGTCCAGAAGATCATGGGTTCAAAGCCCCGTCTGACTGGAAAATCACTAAGGCCCCTTGGGCAAGGCCTTTAATCCTCTATTGCTCCCGGTGTGTAGTGAGCGCCTTGTGTGGCAGCACCCTGACATCGGGGTGAATGTGAGGCATAATTGTAAATTCTTTGAGCGTCTTTTGCAGATGGAAAAGCGCTATATAAATGCAGTCCATTTACCATTTACAGTTCACTCAGGTCTGTTCGCACCTGCAAATATAGACAAGATCATATTACTTCAGTGTTTCATAAATTTGGTGATTGAATTTTGCTTAAACTTGCTAGTAGATGTATGCTTTTCTTATATTCTTATATAACATTAATTATTTTTTTTTACATCTACTTAATAATTAAAACAGTAACTTACTTGATTGTAAATTGCGGCATTGTCCATCCTGTTGTGAACGAAGCTTATCTAAAATGATGCTGCAGTAATTATTAGAACTGGAACATCTGCATATCAGGAAAACATCTATTCAAATGAAGAAATACCTGAAATACCTGATTATCTCCACAAACATGCCAATGGCCCAGAAAACATATGTTGATGTACAAACTATGAAAGTCAAGATTTATGAAGTTCCAAAAATACCCCTAAATACAGTTCAAGTTTCCTACGCCTTAGACCGTTACACCAAAGAGTCTTGACCCACTGGCAAGCGGATATAGGGCCTACATATTCGTATTTTTGTTTAATTTATTTTATATACTGTCAGTATTTTGGTTCAGGAAGTTTCACCATTAAAAAAAAGATGATTACAATTATTTGAGCGAAGCGTCGTGCAGCGGCGCGAAGCTCACTCATGGTACGGGGTGTCCTAAACAGGAAGTGCCAAAATTCAAGTCCACAGTCAAACAGGAAATGTTCAAATGTCAAACACTTCGTGGATTGACAGACGAGAGCCCATGGAATCTCGCTGAAACTCAGTGGCAAGCTCACACTCAAACAGGAAGTGCCGAATTCTCAGTCACAGTGAAACAGGAAATATTGAACACTTCCTGACATGGGTGGAGCTACAGTGGAGGCCGGGGTTTCCTGGACTCCTCTGAAATCTGATTGGATACAGATGACTGACATGTCACGGCACCACATGTCTGGTTGAAAGAGCTGCATTTTCAAATCAATGAGTCACATTGACTGCTAGGTTCCTCCTGTCCAGTAGTTGGTGCTGTGTACCACAAAAAGTTCTAATCCACCTTAGTAGAAAAAGAAAAATGTTTTCTCCAGATTTGAACTGAACACGTCGTTTGAACTATGGACTTCGAATCACACCAAACTTATATTAGTGAGTAAACAACCATATTTTATGTCAGAAATGAGGTCCAGGTTGTTAAAAGCAGCATTTATCCTTTAATCAGGTTGCCATGTCTGTCTGTTAGCTGTTTAAGAGTGCAAACATGTTTAAACTAACAGAAAACAGCTGGTTCGTGTTGGCTTATTCGTGCAGCACATAACTGAAACAATCCTTCAAATGGTGATGTCAACTGAAAAGCAAAAAAAAGCAAAAAAAAGAAAAAGCCTTAAAAAGGGGGGGTATGGGTGGCAGAGCCCCCCCCCCCTCCCGAGAAGCTGAAAGGCAAAATAAGTAAAATGCTAAAAAGGCAGGGAGTCTTGGGGGGCGAGGCTGAAAGGTTTTTGCCATGCTAATGCTCTGCTGAAGCATATACTCAAAATAAAGTCTGAAGGACCTAAATGACATGGTGAGATGCTGACGAGCTTCGCTCATTCATGTCCGCGACATACAGTAGTGTTCGGAATAATAGTAGTGCTATGTGACAAGACCAAGCATTCATGATATGCACACTCTTAAGGCTATGAAATTGGGCTATTAGTAAAAAAGTAGAAAAGCAGAAGAACAGCGTAGTTTGATTAAAAAGTTGATTGAAGAGGGGAAAACTTATACGCAGGTGCAAAAAAGGCTGTTCATCTACAATGATCTCCAATGCTTTAAAATAGACAAAAAAAAAAAAACCAGGGATGCGTGGAAGAAAATGGAAAACAACCATCAAAATGGATAGAAGAATAACCAGAATGGCAAAGGCTCACCCATTGATCAGCTCCAGGATGATCAAAGACAGTCTGGAGTTACCTGTAAGTGCTGTGACAGTTAGAAGACGCCTGTGTGAAGATAATTTATTTGCAAGAATCCCCCGCAAAGTCCCTCTGTTAAATAAAAGACGTGTAGAAGAGGTTACAATTTGCCAAAGAACACATCAACTGGCCTAAAGAGAAATCGATGAATATTTTGTGGACTGATGAGAGTAAAATTGTTCTTTTTGGGTCTAAGGGTCGCAGACAGTTTGTGAGATGACCCCCAAACTCCGAATTCAAGCCACAGTTCACAGTGAAGACAGTGAAACATGGTGGTGCAAGCATCATGATATGGGCATGTTTCTCCTACTATGGTGTTGGGCCTATATATCACATACCAGGTATCATGGATCAGTTTGGATATGTCAAAATACTTGAAGAGGTCATGTTGCCTTATGCCGAAGAGGACATGCCCTTGAAATGGGTGTTTCAACAAGACAATGACCCCAAGCACACTAGTAAACAAGCAAAATCTTGGTTCCAAACCAACAAAATGAATGCCTCGCAGATGTGAAGAAATCATGAAAAACTGTGGTTATACAACTAAATACTAGTTTAGTGATTCACAGGATTGCTAAAAAAGCAGTTTGAACATAATAGTTTTGAGTTTGTAGCGTCAACAGCAGATGCTACTATTATTGTGAACACCCCCTTTTCTACTTTTTTTTTTTACTAATCGCCCAATTTCATAGCCTTAAGAGTGTACATATCATGAATGCTTGGTCTTGTTGGATTTGTGAGAATCTACTGAATCTACTGGTACCGTTTCCCATGTAACAATAAGAAATAAATCTTTTTAGTCACATAGCACTACTATTATTCTGAACATTACTGTATGCATATTATTCTTATACTCCAGAACCAACAAACAGACAGGCTGCATATATCTTTATCACCAATATGACCTGTGATATTACAGTGTAAGGACTTTTGTTGCATTTTAAGCTGCCATCTTGGATTTTCACCACAATATATGGTCCAATTTTTTGGAGCATGGGTTTCTTTTTATATAGTAGAATCATGGGCTTCTCTAAAAAAATGTGGCACCTTTGTCCAGCGTGTAACAATATCAACATATAATAGCCTTAATTCTCCTCCCTGTTATGTGTCTGAAGTCTTTAAATGCAATTACACACAGGCTGATATTTCTGAGAATTAATTTCTTTATTCAATTATCTGAACAATTTAATAAAGGTTCTAGATCGAACAACCACGAATAAAAGTGAAGTTTAATTTACATGTTGCAATGTTCAATTTTTTAAACTTTTTGCGAAAAGAGTCTTGTCAACTGTAGCTCTTGTGTATTGTTGCAGTTTAATCCTAATTCTCAATGACAATAATGTACATACAGAAAATAAATTATGTTTTTCCAGTGGTATTGCTGAGTTTTGAAACAACAATGCCATAATAATTATTCAGCTGATGGTTTATTGTAGGCAGATGGTTTTAATTTCAGTAAATACAAAACATACTCTCCTATCCTGCCCCCTTCAAAATAAATAAATAAATAAATAAATAAAATAAAATAAGTGTGGAAGGGGGACTTACATCATATTTACTTGGTGGCAGTTTGTATCTAAAGGTGTTACAACCCTGTATGTGTATTTGTTTTTAAATTACTGCAATCCAAAGATTATATTGTGTATGTGGATATAGAATCATTTTTTATCAGTCATTTATAAGGTGTATAAATACTATAAATAAGCTGTTCCCCAACTGAAGAATGCTGAAACACATTTTTGAAATATGAAAATCATCTGGGGCCCATCTAAACCTTTAAACATGATTTTGATTGACTCAAGACTAAGAATTTTTTTTCTCCATATATATGTTGTTAAACCCGGTCAGATAAATGAAGAGTAGCACATAATTTAAATCCCATGACTTAGTTTTATTACTTGTGATTAAATTTTAAAATTAAATACTTTTAGATAAACTTTATTACAAATTGAAAAGCAATGCTTTTAATGATTTAGTTTTAACAACAACTCATAATGGTGGCCAAGCGATTAGTGCGTTTTCAAAACAGAAGGCGTTCACTTCAAGGCCGCTGTTGCCCATTCTTTGTGTAACGTAGAGGTGTGTCAGGAAGGGCATCTGGTGTGGAAGTTATGTCAAATTAACACACATATCTATACTTGATCTGCTGTGGCGACCTCAAGTGAGAGGGAGAAGCTGAAAGAACTCACTAATGCTGAGTACAACCCCTGGCAATAATTATGGAATCACCGGCCTCGGAGGATGTTCATTCAGTTGTTTAATTTTGTAGAAAAAAAGCAGATCACAGACATGACACAAAACTAAAGTCATTTCAAATGGCAACTTTCTGGCTTTAAGAAACACTATAAGAAATCAGGAAAAATAATTGTGGCAGTCAGTAACGGTTACTTTTTTAGACCAAGCAGAGGGAAAAAAAAATATGGACTCACTCAATTCTGAGGAAAAAATTATGGAATCACCCTGTAAATTTTCATCCCCAAAACTAACACCTGCATCAAATCAGATCTGCTCGTTAGTCTGCATCTAAAAAGGAGTGATCACACCTTGGAGAGCTGTTGCACCAAGTGGACTGACATGAATCATGGCTCCAACACGAGAGATGTCAATTGAAACAAAGGAGAGGATTATCAAACTCTTAAAAGAGGGTAAATCATCACGCAATGTTGCAAAAGATGTTGGTTGTTCACAGTCAGCTGTGTCTAAACCCTGGACCAAATACAAACAACATGGGAAGGTTGTTAAAGGCAAACATACTGGTAGGCCAAGAAGACATCAAAGCGTCAAGACAGAAAACTTAAAGCAATATGTCTCAAAAATCGAAAATGCACAACAAAACAAATGAGGAATGAATGGGAGGAAACTGGAGTCAATGTCTGTGACCAAACTGTAAGAAACCGCCTAAAGGAAATGGGATTTACATACAGAAAAGCTAAACAAAAGCCATCATTAACACCTAAACAGAAAAAAACAAGGTTACAATGGGCTAAGGAAAAGCAATCGTGGACTGTGGATGACTGGATGAAAGTCATATTCAGTGATGAATCTCGAATCTGCATTGGGCGAGGTGATGATGCTGGAACTTTTGTTTGGTGCCGTTCCAATGAGATTTATAAAGATGACTGCCTGAAGAGAACATGTAAATTTCCACAGTCATTGATGATATGGGGCTGCATGTCAGGTAAAGGCACTGTGGAGATGGCTGTCATTACATCATCAATAAATGCACAAGTTTACGTTGATATTTTGGACACTTTTCTTATCCCATCAATTGAAAGGAAGTTTGGGGATGATGAAATCATTTTTCAAGATGATAATGCATCTTGCCATAGAGCAAAAACTGTGAAAACATTCCTTGCAAAAAGACACACAATGTCATGGCCTGCAAATACTCCGGATCTTACTCCGGATCTTAATCCAATTGAAAATCTTTGGTGGAAGTTGAAGAAAATGGTCCATGACAAGGCTCCAACCTGCAAAGCTGATCTGGCAACAGCAATCAGAGAAAGTTGGAGCCAGATTGATGAATAGTACTGTTTATCATGTTGTGTGGGCCGCCAGAAGAGGAGGTACTGCTGGCCCACCACCAGAGGGCGCCCTGCCTGGAGTGCGGGCTCCAGGCACCAGAGGGCGCAGCCGCCTCACAGGAGCAGCCAGGGTGACAGCTGTTGCATCACCTGCAACAGCTGTTACCAATCAGCAGGGATACATCAGCAGGACGACGTCTCCACCTCTTTGCCGAGATATCGTTCTACCTGGAAGGTAATATTCTCAGCTGACTGCTTGACAGTAACCTTTTGTGATTTTTGTGAGTGATAACAGACCTTTTTTCCAACGAGAGGTGGAGGTAGCTTTCCTGCCGTGCGGATTACTGGGTGCAAACGCGCCCACCTTTAATTGTGTTTTTGTTCCTCGCCAGCAGTACCAGGTCCGACACGCGGAGGCAGTGGCCACCTGGGAATTCGGGACTTGGCGGCTCCAGTATTCCCGGGGTCTGGTGGCGGAGGAAATCGTGTGGTTCCGGTTCTGCTTTGGACAGGTGTCTCCTATCTTCGAGCCTGCCCACACGACACCTTTGTGAATTGATTCTGATCTATTGTTGTAATCTGTTGTATTTGTTGTGCACATTCACAACAGTAAAGTGTTGTTATTTGACCTACTCCATTGTCCGTTCCTTTGCGCCCCCTGTTGTGGGTCCGTGTACCGACACTTTCCCAACAGGATATCTCGGCCAGCGTCATGGATCCCGAGGGGCGTCAACCGGCTGTTGAACGGCCAATGGAAGAACAGGGCGCACAGGCGTCCGCAGGAGGAATGATCGGTGAGTTGCAGCGGATCCTCACCGCTTTCACGGCTCGGTTGGATTTAATGACCGAGCAGAACGTCCTCCTTAACCGCAGGGTGGAGGCTCTCGCCGCGCAGGTGGAAGCGCGCCCTCAGGGCGCTGCTGCGGCTCTCCCTCCTGTCGACCCTGTGCGTAACAGTGACGTTCCACAGGTCGTTCAACGACCCCTCCCACCTTCCCCGGAAGCATACATAAGCCCTCCAGAGCCGTACGGAGGTTGTGTGGAGACGTGCGCGGACTTTCTTATGCAGTGTTCGCTCGTCTTCGCACAACGTCCCGTCATGTACGCGACTGATGCTAGTAAGATAGCTTATGTCATTAATCTGCTTCGCGGCAAGGCACGCGCTTGGGCTACAGCGCTTTGGGAGCAAAATTCACGGCTCCTTCTGATATATGATGGGTTTGTGAGGGAGTTCAGAACAGTGTTCGATCACCCAAATAGAGGAGAGACCGCTTCAGCCGTGCTGCTGTCAATGACACAGGGGCGCCGGAGCGCAGCTGTTCATGCAGTCGACTTCCGCATCGCGGCTGCGAGGTCCGGCTGGAATAACACTGCCCTCCGCGCCGCCTTCGTAAACGGACTGTCGTTGGTCCTGAAGGAGCTCCTGGTGGCCAAGGACGAACCGCGGGATTTAGACGGGTTTATTGATCTCGTTATACGATTAGACAATCGGTTAGAGGAACGCCGTCGGGAGCGAGGTGAAGGACGTGACCGGATACGCGCCGCCCCTCTCCCTTCCAGGTTCGAAAAGGGGCCGCCCTCCCCACGCTCCACAGCCGCAACGCTTTGTGGGGCAACAGCTCCCCCTGGTGACGTTGTTAGGGAAACGCACAGGGCCAAAATGGGGAGGCTGATCCGTGGAGAGTGTTTTCTCTGCAGCTCAACAGAGCACACACAGAGAGACTGCCCCAAACGGCCAAAACGTCAACACTCACCCTTAGAGACTGGGCTAAGGGGGGGTCAAGACATTCAAGTGAGACACACACAAATTGCCACACGACTCCCAGTCACAATCCTGAGCGGGGATTTAACCCTTCAAGCCCGAGCACTGGTGGACACGGGGTCAGAAGGGAATCTGCTAGACAGCAGATGGGCAAAGGAGGTAGGGCTCCCTCTGGTGGCGCTTCCTTCACCATTGCAGGTGCGGGCACTAGATGGCACCCTCCTCCCTTTACTCACACACAAGACACAACCAGCAACTCTGGTGGTGTCTGGAAACCACCGGGAGGAGATTGAGTTTTTTGTAACTTCTTCTACCTCCCGCGTGATTTTGGGCATCCCATGGATGTTAAAGCACAATCCCCGGATCGATTGGCCGTCTGGGGTGGTGGTTCAGTGGAGCGAAACCTGCCATCGGGTGTGTTTAGGACCCTCGGTTCCTCCCGGTTTCCAGGCTAAGGAGGAGGTCAAAGTCCCTCCCAATCTGACGGCAGTGCCGGTTGAGTACCACGATCTTGCTGATGTCTTCAGCAAGGATCTGGCACTCACCCTTCCCCCGCACCGTCCGTACGATTGTGCCATTGATTTGGTTCCAGGCGCTGAGTTCCCGTCCAGCAGGCTGTACAACCTCTCACGACCTGAGCGCGAATCAATGGAGACCTACATCCGGGACTCATTAGCTGCCGGGCTGATCCGGAACTCCACCTCCCCGATGGGGGCAGGTTTCTTTTTTGTGGGCAAGAAAGATGGCGGACTTCGTCCATGTATTGATTACAGGGGGCTGAATGAGATTACGGTTCGCAACCGATACCCGTTGCCATTATTAGATTCCGTGTTCACCCCCCTGCATGGAGCCAAAATCTTTACTAAGCTGGATCTTAGAAATGCGTATCACCTGGTTCGGATCCGGAAGGGAGACGAATGGAAGACGGCATTCAACACCCCATTAGGTCACTTTGAGTACCTGGTCATGCCGTTCGGCCTCACAAACGCCCCCGCGACGTTCCAAGCATTGGTTAATGATGTCTTGCGGGATTTCCTGCACCGATTCGTCTTCGTATATCTAGACGATATACTCATCTTTTCTCCGGATCCTGAGACTCATGTCCGGCATGTACGTCAGGTCCTGCAGCGGTTGTTGGAGAACCGGCTGTTTGTGAAGGGCGAGAAGTGTGAGTTTCACCGCACATCTTTGTCCTTCCTGGGGTTTATCATCTCCCCCAACTCCGTCGCTCCTGATCCGGCCAAGGTTGCGGCGGTGAGAGACTGGCCCCAACCCACTAGCCGTAGGAAGCTGCAACAGTTCCTCGGCTTTGCAAATTTCTACAGGAGGTTCATTAAGGGCTACAGTCAGGTAGTTAGCCCCCTGACAGCCCTGACCTCACCAAAAGTCCCCTTCACCTGGTCGGATCGTTGCGATGCCGCGTTCAAGGAGTTGAAACGGCGCTTCTCGTCTGCACCCGTTCTGGTGCAGCCCGATCCTAGTCGCCAGTTAGTGGTTGAAGTGGACGCCTCGGACTCAGGGATAGGAGCCGTGCTTTCCCAGAGCGGGAAGACCGATAAGGTCCTTCACCCGTGTGCCTATTTTTCCCGCAGGTTGACCCCGGCCGAACGGAACTATGACGTCGGCAATCGAGAACTCCTTGCGGTGAAAGAGGCTCTTGAAGAGTGGAGACATCTGTTGGAGGGAACGTCCGTGCCATTCACGGTTTTCACTGACCACCGGAACCTGGAGTATATCAGGACCGCCAAGCGGCTGAACCCCAGGCAAGCCCGCTGGTCACTGTTCTTCGGCCGTTTTGACTTCCGGATCACCTACCATCCCGGGACCAAGAACCAGAGATCGGATGCCTTGTCCCGGGTACATGAAGATGAAGTCAAAGCGGAGTTGTCTGATCCACCGGAACCCATCATCCCGGAGTCCACTATCGTGGCCATCCTCACCTGGGACGTAGAGAGAACCGTCCGGGAGGCCCTGGCACGAAGCCCGGACCCCGGAACTGGGCCGAAGAACAAACTATACGTCCCACCAGAAGCTAGGGCTGCAGTCCTGGACTTCTGTCACAGCTCCAAGCTCTCCTGTCATCCAGGGGTGCGAAGAACCGTGGCAGTTGTCCGGCAACGCTTCTGGTGGGCGTCCCTAGAGGCCGACGTCCGGGTACCACCCTCAGACCAACGGGCAAGCAGAACGGGTAAACCAGGAGGTGGAGCAGGCCTTGCGCTGCGTGACTGCCGCACACCCGGCGGCCTGGAGTACCCATTTGGCCTGGATCGAGTATGCCCATAACAGCCAGGTGTCTTCAGCCACCGGCCTCTCCCCTTTTGAGGTATGTTTGGGGTATCAGCCCCCGTTGTTTCCGGTGGTTGAGGGAGAGGTCGGTGTGCCCTCGGTCCAGGCCCACCTGCGGAAGTGCCGTCGGGTGTGGCGTGCCGCCCGTTCTGCTTTGCTAAAGGCCCGGACGAGGGCAAAAGCCCATGCAGACCGTCGGCAGACCCCGGCCCCTGCGTATCGGTCTGGGCAGGAGGTGTGGTTATCCACAAAGGACATCCCCCTCCAAGTGGACTCCCCCAAGTTACAGGACCGTTACATCGGCCCATTCAAGATCCTGAAGGTCATCAGTCCAGCCGCAGTGAGGCTTCGGCTGCCGGCCTCACTGCGGATCCATCCTGTGTTTCATGTGTCCCGGATTAAACCTCATCACTCCTCACCCCTCTGTACTCCGGGTCCGGCGCCGCCTCCTGCCCGGATCATCGATGGCGAGCCGGCTTGGACTGTACGCCGGCTTTTGGATGTCCGTAGGATGGGCCGGGGCTTCCAGTATTTGGTGGACTGGGAGGGGTACGGCCCCGAAGAACGCTCCTGGGTGAAGAGGAGCTTCATCCTGGACCCGGCCCTCCTGGCCGATTTCTACCGCCGCCACCCGGACAAGCCTGGTCGGGCGCCAGGAGGCGCCCGTTGAGGGGGGGGGTCCTGTTGTGTGGGCCGCCAGAAGAGGAGGTACTGCTGGCCCACCACCAGAGGGCGCCCTGCCTGGAGTGCGGGCTCCAGGCACCAGAGGGCGCAGCCGCCTCACAGGAGCAGCCAGGGTGACAGCTGTCACGCATCACCTGCAACAGCTGTTACCAATCAGCAGGGATACATCAGCAGGACGACGTCTCCACCTCTTTGCCGAGATATCGTTCTACCTGGAAGGTAATATTCTCAGCTGACTGCTTGACAGTAACCTTTTGTGATTTTTGTGAGTGATAACAGACCTTTTTTCCAACGAGAGGTGGAGGTAGCTTTCCTGCCGTGCGGATTACTGGGTGCAAACGCGCCCACCTTTAATTGTGTTTTTGTTCCTCGCCAGCAGTACCAGGTCCGACACGCGGAGGCAGTGGCCACCTGGGAATTCGGGACTTGGCGGCTCCAGTATTCCCGGGGTCTGGTGGCGGAGGAAATCGTGTGGTTCCGGTTCTGCTTTGGACTGGTGTCTCCTATCTTCGAGCCTGCCCACACAACACCTTTGTGAATTGATTCTGATCTATTGTTGTAATCTGTTGTATTTGTTGTGCACATTCACAACAGTAAAGTGTTGTTATTTGACCTACTCCATTGTCCGTTCCTTTGCGCCCCCTGTTGTGGGTCCGTGTACCGACACTTTCCCAACATATCACTCATTAAGTCCATGCCTCAGAGACTGCAAGCTGTTATAAAAGCCAGAGGTGGTGGAAACAAAATACTAGTGATGTGTTGGAGCGTTCTTTTGTTTTTCATGATTCCATAATTTATTCCTCAGAATTGAGTGATTCCATGTTTTTTTTTTCTCTCTGCTTGGTCTAAAAAAGTAACCGTTACTGACTGCCACAATTTTTTTTCCTGATTTCTTATAGTGTTTCTTAAAGCCAGAAAGTTGCCATTTGAAATGACTTTAGTTTTGTGTCATGTCTGTGATCTGTTTTTTTTCTACAAAATTAAACAACTGAATGAACATCCTCCGAGGCCGGTGATTCCATAATTATTGCCAGGGGTTGTATTCACTGGGTACTGCAGCTACTCAGCAGTACTTTCATTGCCCACCATTTGACTACACTTTGGGTATCACTGCTATACTTTTGTAAGGGCAGCTAAATGTAATGTTTTTCATACAACCAATAGGGGGCAGTACATTTCCACAAAAAACAAATGTATGATACATAAACATAAATTGTCATTGTGGTTACTTACAAAAACTAAAACCAGTGAATTTTGTCCATTATAATTGAAATCCGTTATATGTATAAAACCGAGAAAATCTGTTATATGTATAAAACAGGCAAAATATGTATGTTACAGCCAGGAGACACTGAATGATCTAACGGGAATCCCCAGCATCAATTACGCTTATGTATTTCCTTGATTAAAAGCCTGACCTTCAATCGGGACCTGCCTTATTTAATGACCGGGGCAAAACTTCATCTGACAAAATAAACACCTGCTTTAAATAAGCGCTGGGCATTGTGTGCATTAAAACGATTACATTTGGTTGAGTCACTCTTTTTTTCTAAGTCCACTGCGGTGTGGTACCATCTGAAACCATACAAAAGCTTTGGGACTTTACTTTTGTCCAGTGAGTGTGAATGTCTGGTTTATATGATGACTGTCTAGGTGAGTTTTACTATATACGAGGTCTATTAGAAAAGTATCCGACCTTATTATTTTTTTCAAAAACCATATGGATCTGAATCACGTGTGATTGCGTCAGACAAGCTTGAACCCTCGTGCGCATGCGTGAGTTTTTCCACGCCTGTCGGTTGCGTCATTCGCCTGTGAGCAGGCTTTGAGTGAGGAGTGGTACAGCCCCCTCATCTTTGTTTCATTGCCAGGATATGGCGGAATGATTTGGGCTTTTTTTCCATCAGAATTTTTTCAGAAACTGTTAGAGACTGGCAGCTGGAAACCATTCGAAAAATTTATCTGGCATTCGGTAAAAATTTTAAGGGCTTCACAGAGAATAAGGAGTGTTACTGTCGCTTTAAGGATGGCCCCCAGTGGCTGTGGGGCGCGCTGCGCTCTGAAGTCGCCTTCGACAGGCTGAACGACCATTTCATTTCTAAACGGATGGCTATCTGGATCCGTGACCATCGTGTGCCATTTCTCTGGTTATCACAAGAGCTGGACATCAACCATTTTCCGGCAGATTTCACTTTTAACAAGAGATTTTGTCATGGAAAGCCAAGCGGAGGCTTCGCTCGTCATGATGGATTCGCTACTGGAGCGAGACAGAACCACCTCCGTTTTGGTCTCACAGGACGTCTTTGAGATGGCGTTCAGACAGCTGTCGGTGGTTTTTCCATCGAGTGATTATCTGAGAAATTGTGGATGTGCCTGGACATGCCAGAACATGTCCTGTGAGGCTTCATCACGGTGTTGCTTTGCGCCATGCGGCACCGCCGCGACGCGTGGAATTCCTCCGCACGTCTGTCTCAATGTGCCGAAAAAGTGCTGATGTCCACGTCTTTTCACAATTCCTGTGCTAGTCAGACAACGTCCCGGATAAAACACAGCATCCAGTTTGGAAATGAACGGCACATTCCACTGTTACATGAGTTTTGTCATGGAAAGAGGAGTGGAGGCTTCGCGCGTCGTGGCGGTGCCGCATGACGCAAAGCAACGCCGTGATGAAGCCTCACAGGACATGTTCTGGCATGTCCAGGCACATCCACAATTTCTCGGATAATCACTCGATGGAAAAACCACCAACAGCTGTCTGAACGCCATCTCAAAGCTGTCCTATGAGACCAAAACGGAGGTGGTTTTGTCTTGCTCCAGTAGCGAATCCATCGTGACGCTCGAAGCCTCTGCTCGGCTTTCCATGACAAAATCTCTTGTTAAAAGTGAAATCTGCCGGAAAATGGTTTATGTCCAGCTCTTGTGATATCCAGAGAAATGGCACACGATGGTCACGGATCCAGATAGCCATCCGTTTAGAAATGAAATGGTCGTTCAGCCTGTCGATGGCGGCTTCGGAGCGTGGCGTGCCCCACAGCCACTGGGGGCCGTCCTTAAAGCGACAGTAACACTCCTTATTCTCTACCAAGCCCGTAACATTTTCACCGAAAGCCAGATAACTTTTTCTAATGGTTTCCAGCTGCCAGTCTCTAACAGTTTCTGAAAAAATTCTGATGGAAAAAAAGCCCAAATCATTCCGCCATTTCCTGGCAATGAAACAACGACGAGGGGGCTGGACCACTCCTCTCAAAGCCTGCTCACAGGCGAATGATGCAACCGACAGGCGTGGAAAAAGTCACGCATGCGCACGAGGGTTCAAGCTTGTCTGACGCAATCACATGTGATTCAAATCCATATGGTTTTTGAAAAAAATAAGGTCGGATACTTTTCTAATAGACCTCGTGTATATATATATATATATATATATATATATATATATATATATATATATATATATATATATATATATATATATATATATATATATATACAGTGAGGAAAATAAGTATTTGAACACCTTGCAATTTTGCAAGTTCTCCCACTTAGAAATCATGGAGGGGTCTGAAATTTTCATCTTAGGTGCATGTCCACTGTGAGAGACATAATCCAAAAAACAAAAACAAAAACAAGAAAATCCGGAAATTGCAATGTATGATTTTTTTTAAATAATTTATTTGCATATTACTGCTGCAAATAAGTATTTCAGCACCTGCCAATTAGCAGAAATTCTGGTCCTCAAAGATCTGTTAGTCTGCTTCTAAAAAGTCCACCTCCACTCCATTTATTATTCCAAATTAGAAGCACCTATTTGAGGTCGTTAGCTGCATAAAGACACCTGTCCACCCCACACACTCAGTAAGACTCCAACTACTAACATGGCTAAGACCAAAGAGCTGTCCAAAGACACCAGAGACAAAATTGTAGACCTCCACAAGGCTGGAAAGGGCTACGGCCTAATTACCAAGCAGCTTGGTGAAAAAAGATCAACTGTTGGAGCAATTATTAGAAAATGGAAGAAGCTAAACATGACTGTCAATCTCCCTCCGACTGGGGCTCCATGCAAGATCCCACCTTGAAAGGTGAGGAATCAGCCCAGAACTACACGGGAGGAGCTGGTCAATGACCTGAAGAGAGCTGGCACCACTGTTTCCAAGGTTACTTTGGGTAATAACACTAAGACATCATGGGTTAAAATCATGCATGGCACGAAAGGTTTCCCTGCTTAAATCAGCACATGTCCAGGCCCGTCTTAAGTTTGCCCATGACCATGGGAGAAAGTTATGTGGTCAGATGAGACCAAAAAAGAACTTTTTGGTCTTAATTCCACTCACCGTGTTTGGAGGAAGAAGAATGCTGAGTACCATCCCAAAAACACTGTCCCTACTGTGAAGCATGGGCTGGAAGCATCATGCTTTGGGGATGTTTTTCTGCACATTGGACAGGACGACCGTACTGTATTAAGGAGAGGATGACCGGGGCCAACCTCCTTCCCTCAGTTAGAGCATTGAAGATGGGTCGTGGATGGGTCTTCCAACATGACAATGGCACGAAGCACCAAGCCAGGATAACCAAGGAGTGGCTCCGTAAGATGCATATCAAGGTTCTGGAGTGGCTTAGCCAGTCTCCAGACCTAAACCCAATAGAAAATCTTTGGAGGGAGCTCAAACTCCGTTTTTCTCAGCATCAGCCCAGTAACCTGGGTGATCTAGAGAAGATCTGTGTGGAGGAATGGACCAAAATCCCTGCTGCAGTGTGTGCAAACCTGGTGAAAAACTACAGGAAACGTTTGACCTCTGTGATTGCAAACAAAGGCTACTGTACCAAATATTAACATTGATTTTCACAGGTGTTGAAATGCGTATTTGCAGCAGTAACATACAAATAAATTATATATATATATATTAAAAAAATCATACATCGTGATTTCTGGATTGTTTTTTTAGATTATGTCTCTCACAGTGGACATGCACCTAAGATGAAAATTTCAGACCCTTCCATGATTTCTAAGTGGGAGAACTTAGAAAATCGCAGGGTGTTCAAATACTTATTTTCCTCACTGTATATATATGTGTGTGTGTATATATATATATATATATATATATATGCATATATAAAATCATGTACGAGGTCTATTAGAAAAGAAACCGACCTTTTTATTTTTTTCAAAAACTATATGGATTTGAATCACGTGCAATTACATCAGACAAGCTTGAACCCTCGTGCGCATGTGTGAGTTTTTTCACGCCTGTCAGTTGCGTCATTCGACTGTGGGCAGGCTTTGAGTGAGCACTGGTCCACCCTCTCCTCGGAATTCTTTTGTCTGAGAACTTCCTGAGAGACTGGCGCGTTGCTTGATCAAAATGTTTTCAGAAACTGTAAGGCACATCCAAGTGGACACCATTCGAGAAATTCAGACGGTTTTGTAACGGCTGATGAGAGATTAAGGAGTGTTACTATTGCTTTAAGGACAGCCCACGGCGCTGGACGGCGCACCGTGCCCCGAGCCGCCGTCGTCAGCCTGTTTCGAGCTGAAAACTTTCAAATTTAAGCCTCTGTTGACCCAGGACGTCGTGAGAGAGCAGAGAAGTTTCAGAAGAGGTCGGGATCAGCAGTTTATCGGGACATTCCACTGTTAAAGGAGATTTTGTAATGAAAGATGTGCGGACGGATTCGCGCGTCGGCACGCAGCCGCTCATCGCACGGCGCCACAGAAAAACACCTCCGTGTTGATAACCATTCGTAAGATTCAGGCGGTTTTCGGTGGCTTTCAGTCGAGTGAGTATCCGAGAAATTGTTTAACAGCTGGGCATGTTCAAACTTGTCCTGTGAGACTTCCAACGGAGGTGTTTTGCTGTGGCGCCGCGCCATGAGCGGCTGGGTGCCGACGCGCGAATCTGTCCGCACGTCTTTCATTTGGATGTGCCTTACAGTTTCTGAAAAAATTTTGATCAAGCAAAGCGCCAGTCTCTCAGGAAGTTCTCAGACAAAGGAATTCCGACGAGGGGGGTGGACCAGTGCTCACTCAAAGCCTGCCCACAGGTGAATGACGCAACCGACAGGCGTGAAAAAACTCACGCATGCGCACGAGGGTTCAAGCTTGTCTGACGCAATCACATGTGATTCAAATCCATATAGTTTTTGAAAAAAATAATAAGGTCGGATACTTTTCTAATAGACCTCGTATGTCACATCTACTACGAAGGACAAGAAAAACACCAAATTGTCACTGAGAGCTGAGAGAAGAAAATTGTAGTGCAAAAAAAAAAAAACAAAAGAACACTGCAATCTAGCCATACTTGTATTTTGACATAGCAGGCATCATGTAGGCGTGTGGTCTTCTAAATAAAAAAAAAAAAAATTATGAAAAAAAAATCCATTGGATGATTGCTAAGATTTATCTCCGGAGAGACAGACGGACAGACCAGTGGTTCTAATATTGGTGAGGGTGAATAAGACTGAGCAATACCTGCTTTCAACACTATAACATCAAACTACCCACTTTCTGTAACTGCATCAGTGAGTTTCGTGACTAACATGTTAGTTATAGACAAGTTGAAGAAGAGACCAGAGTTTGTGTCTTTAGTTAACTAACAGAGGTGTAAATCCCCTGTCAGACATAATCCAGTTATTTCCAGATCCCATCAGCCTCTGCTCAGGCCGTGGATTAGATGCCTCTGACATTTAGTCAGCACTCAGCAGGAATCTAAAACAGATCACTACTAGTTTATTCTGCCAAGCCCTGCTTGTTGTCAAGTTTATATATATATGTAGTGGTGGCACAGCTAACCAAAAAGTATATAATAGAACATTCTTTATTGACAGCTTAGCAAAAAACTGCCACTTAGAAAAGCTTTCCGCATCTAATGTTTAGTTGAATGTTTCATATTTGTATACAACTAACACCAAAAACAATAGTAGCAGTAATAAAAATAATAATCATAAAAGTTTTTTGTTATTTTTGCAGCACCTTTGTAAAAAAAAAAAGCTTAACACTTCTTTGTGTTCTTCAAAAGTGATGGAAAATCTCTTTCTTTAATGTTCACGATACCTACATTTGAATCATCAAAACTAAAGTAATTAGGTTCTTCTGGCCATAAGAAATACTTTGCTGAAGTATATTCACTGTCTCGTGATACTAATTGGTGGATAATTTTTTTTTTGCCAAAAAAAAAAAATGTATTTTGCGCATTTCTTATCCCATTTAATTGATTATTATTATAGTAATTTTGCTATCAGACAATAAGTGCAAGCAAAAATATAAAATTCTTTGTTTTTCTTTATTTTTAATTTATCAAAAATATGGATTCAAAATAAAGATACCTTACCAGGTTGGATCACATACCATTTATTAAACCAAGCCTAATGACAAATAAATAAATAAATAAATAAAAAGTCCTCCCCACCACCATAAAAAAAATGATTTTTTTTTTTCACACCATACATTTAGACACGTTGCATTAAGGTTACTATAATAATAGCACCTTATTGTTTGGTGCCTTTTTTTCCCTCACTGGCATGTCTGAGCATCAGAACCATAATTTGGAATGCAACATGAAAGTCGGCATGTATGACTGTGTTTTCAACTCTGAGTGTGCACTAACAGCATGTATTTGCTGTCATTCAGAACCAGCACTTCAGCTCATTCGTTGATACTCTCACGGAGTACCAGACCCGAAACGTTCTGGCCACACCCATCCTCAACGGCAAAGACATGGTGGCCGTGATCATGGCCCTCAACAAGACCACAGGACCGTTTTTCACCGCTGAGGATGAAGATGTGAGTCTGAGTGCAGTTTCTAAACCCACAGACACGGAACTATGGGATTGTCAGGATGTTTGACATAAAATCGCAGCCACATTTAAATCTAAATGGCAGATTTTTGTATTGAGGATTGTGAATCAGTGTAATTACGTAATGGCCCAGTCACACGGCATACGATGATTCCTGAACGAAGGCAAAAAAGTAAAAAAAAAAAATCACAGTTCATTGAGGATGGACAAGCGAGCGCTATCACCAAATAGCCTGCGAATAAGAGCGCAAAAGGGATGAAAGAGGAATGAAACAAAACTGAAGCTAACGCTGATCTCGATGCTTTAAACAAAACACGTCTGGAGCCAGGACTCGGCACTGGGGCGGAGCTGCAGCTCTTCCACAAAAGCGCTCAAAGTCCGGCTTTTGTACTGTGTGAAAACATTCAGCTGGTTGAATGAATTCAAATGAAAGGCTAAAATTAGTAAAACTAAGCAAACGATAAGAAACCGTCAAGAACAACAGGAAAATGAAATACGGACAAATTGAGGTTTTCGTTGTCCTTCATTCAAATTTTTCGACAGTTTAAAAATCCAGACGAAGCAACTGCTGGAGGAACAAAGCTGAGTGAAAGTTAAACGATACCAATGAAAGTCAACGAAATTCCAGATTTCTTGTTTTGTTAGGGCTTCGTTGCCCTTCGTTAAGTGCTGTGTGACTGGGCACCCACCGCTTCCATCCTTTTGCAGGATACTAAATGATACTCTATCTGATATCAGTCCATGTTTTCACAATGTCACATTTATATTTCACTTTTTTTTCTTTTGACACTGTGCCAAATGCTTCTGTAATTGACACTTTCCATTTCCCTGTTTAGCTTTTCTTAAAATATCTAAAAATTGCAACGCTGAACTTGAAGATCTTCCACCTGAGTTACCTCCACAACTGTGAGACACGTAAAGGACAGGTGAGGGACCGCACGCGTTAATCCACAGTGCACAGGACCACGGCGCACTAACCCGGTGTATACTGTGCTTCCTAGCTGCTGCTGTGGTCGGCCAACAAAGTATTTGAAGAGCTGACGGACATTGAGCGACAGTTTCACAAAGCCTTGTACACGGTCCGAGCCTACCTCAACTGTGACCGCTACTCCGTTGGTTTACTAGACATGACAAAGGAGAAGGTACTTGAGGTCATCTATGGCTTATCACAGTTTTGGTTGATCACGAAGAGTCATGTTGACCTCTGTGCTGCTTGTCGAACCTTTCTAGGAGTTCTTCGATGTTTGGCCTGTGCTGATGGGAGAACAGGCACCTTATTCTGGCCCCGTAACCCCTGACGGAAGGGTAATTCATCGCATATTAATCAGCGATCTGACATGATGCTGCATTGGTTCTCTATTGCAACTCTTTTATCTCTTAACAATGTCCTTCATTGTTTTTCCCCATCAGGAGGTAAATTTCTACAAAGTGATTGATTATATATTACACGGGAAAGAGGACATTAAAGTAATACCGTAAGTCATTAATTCCCATTGGAAAAATTTGCATTACTAAAGCTGCAGTATTACAATAAAATGATAATATCAATCAGTTTATATCCCACATTAAAGGGATTGTATTATACATTTATCTCCCTGGTAACACTCAGGACTCTGGGTCCTTGGCTTTTGAGATTAAAAGCCAACTTGGAAGAGCTTATGGAGTCATGAGGAGAGAATGAGAATGAAAGTCCAAGTCTTGTTTGCTGGTGTTTCCTGTCTTACTGTATGGTTGTGAGACTTGGATGCTAACCAGCGACCCAAGGCGATAACCAGATGTCTTTGGTACTAAGTGCCTTTGGAGGATTCTTGGGTCCCACTGGAATGACCTTTGTGTCGAACACACAATTATGTAGGGAGACTCAGATGAAGAGTATCACTTGTATTGTGAGGGAGTGTCAGCTCAAATGTTTTGGCCATGTTGTGCATTTCTCTCTACGTCAGGGGTGGGCAAGTTCGGTCCTCGAGAGCCACATTCCTGACACTCGTAGTTGTCTTCCTGCTCCAACACACCTGAATCCAATGAAAGATTCGTTAGCAGACTTTTAATGAACCTTTCATTGGATTCAGGTGTGTTGGAGCAGGGAGACAACTAAGAGTGTCAGGAATGTGGCTCTCGAGGACCGAACTTGGCCACCCCTGCTCTACGTGGAAGTATCCAGAATGCAGGTATTTCCATGCTGAGGACTCCAGGTACTGGAGAAATCCAAGGGAACTCCCATGCTCCACCAGGCTGTAGCAGATAGATTGCTACTTTTGAGAGGTTGGGGTGGGCTAGTTACCTTCCTGGGTGATTGCCATCCAGGACACAAGATGGTTCTGTAGTGCTTGAGTCTTGAGGACCTCATTGGCTGGAGAAGCCCAAGGGGATGCCCCACTTTTCACTTGGCAATGGCAGATGGCTGGTTACAGTGCATATGGAAAGTTTTACACCAGGCACCATCCCTAGAGTGAAGCATGGTGGTGACAGCATCATACTGTGGGGACGTTTTTCAGCGACAGGAACTGGAAGTCTACTCAGGATGCGAATACTTATGTACATGTGATTTCTTAGTTATTTCTTTATTTTAATAAATTTGCAAAAAAATCTAAAAAAAAACTTTTTTCACATTGTCATTATGGGGTGTTGTGTGTAGAATTTTGAGAAAAAAATAACATTCATTTTGGAATAAGGCTGTAACATAACAAAATGTAGAAAGTGAAGCGCTGTGAATACTTTCTGGATGCACCGTACTTTCCTGAAGTGGGGATGGTCCACTTGTCTGTCTGGGCATGTAAGAAAGTGTTTTAAAACAGACTGTTTATGTATTATGCCAACAGCACCACAGAGACATGCAAACATGCACAAGAAGAAACACATTTTTATATCGTTACAAAATCTACATCTGTGCCTGTTGCTTTAAACGGAAACAGCTACATCTTGCCACACCCACTCTCATGGTAGACATAAGCAGTGCCTCTGTGTTTCTCTAGGAGATTTTTTTGGGGGTACTTCATACAGGGTACACATCTACTTAGTGGGCGTGACTCTTAAACAAAAAGATCCAAATATGGATGTTTGTGACCTGTGTCACGATCTCTAAAACAAGCTGTTTCAGCCCTACAATTTGTAGTACCTTGGCACAATAGGTCCCCTTTAAGATATTTTTATTTCATAATAAAATAAACCATTTGAGTTGATGCCTGCTAACTTGTCTTCTGCTCGACAGCAACCCGCCTGCAGATCACTGGGCTTTGAGTAGCGGCCTGCCTACTTATGTTGCTGAGACGGGTTTTGTGAGTTGAATTTCTTTCTTTCAACAAATTTCAAAATTACTTACAACCAAATTATTGCATCTTCAACATTGATCATTTTGTTTTTTCCCGCTTTTTAGATTTGTAACATTATGAACGCAGCTGCCGATGAGATGTTTCAATTTCAGGTAAGACACCGAACATCTCTGAAGTGAAAGGAGAAGAGTCCATCGTTTGCAGTAGGGCAACTGATCCGAGATGATGATGATGATGCTATTGTGTCGATGGTACAGACCGAAGCACTCGACAGCAGCGGGTGGACGGTAAAAAATGTTCTGTCGCTGCCCATCGTCAACAAGAAAGAAGAAATAGTCGGAGTGGCGACTTTCTACAACAGAAAAGACGGCAAACCATTTGATGAGCAGGATGAGCAACTTATGGAGGTAACCACTCAGAATTTACAAACATCTTGAAGAGCACACAAACAGTGTAGACCTCCATAATAAAAAAAATTGTGGTTTTCCAAAGTGGTCTTTGTGAGATGTGACAGGATTAGAATGGCACTCACAATCTTAAAAAAAATGTGGGAAAAAAATTCCTGGATCTGCCCCTTTGATTGGATCCACTCCAAAAGTTACTGGTTTCCTTCTTGGTCCATATAGTGCAGCAGATAACTGAAACAATCATGCAAATGGTGATAAAAGCATCAAATTCGGCAGAAATACTCCTTAGACACTCCTCTTTTGAAAAAAAAAAAAAAAAAGATTGGCCACTTGACTTTTCAATCTGTGGTCAGGTAGGGGTCAATTGAAGAATTACACATAGGTCAAAATTAAAAGATGCTCCAATCATATTGAAAATATTCCACATTATTTGCCTGATCATAAAGATTCCAAAAAGGTATAGTTTGGTCTATCTGTGACTGAATTCTATAGAGTTATGGGATAAAAACAGCAAGAATGGTGACAAAGGTCAGTGTCGGTTTGTACAGGGGTCAAAAGTTAAAGTTGCTCCAATTTTGGTAAAAAGTGATGCAAATTATTGGTTGAGCTAATAAGATTAATAAATGGAATAGTTTTGACAATGTTGAATGCTTGGTCTCCAAAGTAAAGGTCAAACAAGGTCTACATCTATTGGATTCTATGACATGTGACATATGTTATCCCGTAACGTGATAAATAAGGATGATACATGGTCCAAACTATTCCTTTTTAAAACCGTTTTAACTCAACTAGTAATTTGCATCACTTTTTACCAAAATTGGAGCAACTTTAACTTTAACAGAATTCAGTTATAGACCGTCCAAACCATACCTTCTGGAATCTTTATGATCAGGCAAATAATGTGGCATAGGTTTCAATATGATTGGAGCATCTTTTAATTTTGACTCCTGTGTAATTCTTCAATTGACTCCTACCTGAACGCCAACTGAAAATTCAAGTGGCCAAGTGGTTTTTTTCAAAAGAGGATTGTCTGAGGACTATTTCTGCCGAATTTGATGCTTTTATCACCATTTGCAGGATTCCGCTCTAAATATTCTCTTATCTGATGCACTAATACCCCACCCTTCCACCAAGTTTCATAAAAATCAGTTCAGTAGGAAAACAAACAGCACTGAAAATGTAACCTCTTTGGCAGGGGTAATGAATGCTGCCACACAAAATGATGAGGTTTGGCTCTATGACCATATCCCATAACAACATCAACATTTTGAATTCAACTTCCCAATATAGTCCAACTTTGATTTTTAATGACTTGGTGAAATCTGTCACATTCAATAACAATTTTGTAGGAAAAGTCACACATTGCGGTTATATTTGTCTTTCAGGCGCTGACCCAGTTTCTGGGCTGGTCGGTTTTGAACCCAGACACATACGACAAGATGAATAAGATTGAGAACCGGAAAGACATCGCACAGGACATGGTGCTATACCATGTCAAATGTCGTGATGACGAGATTCAGGAGATCCTGGTTTGTACTAAACTAGCATTAGTTTCAGAGGGCAATGCAGAAAAATAACTGGTTTCATTCAAAGGTCCTTGAAATTCATTTATTCATTCAAACAGTGAACTCAGCTCCCACTGTTGTGGACAACATGTATAAACTGAAGTTTACTTTGTTTTTCAGTGTTTTGCATTAAAAGTTGCTTCAAAGCCAAACTGATCATTGACCAGATTCTAAATTCTAGAACGTAATAAATTGAGTACGACAGGTACAGACATCTAGTGATACACTTGGAGGATGCCGTCAGACATAGTACCTGGGCTGGTTGGATGTTCGGGGTCTTTCCATGTGCCACACCCTGACCCAGTTGACCCAACCAGGAGTGATAAGTTTGTTGGCCGTAGTGGTACTAGCTTACAGCTTCACCCTTCTGACTCAACTCAAGACTTTTCAATGTAACATGTCATGAGTTATTGCAAAGTATCTGCATTGGAGCCACTCTGGGCATTTTAGTATTGATTGTATCATGATACATTTACAAAGCTGCTATGTGAAGTGGAAGTGAAATTCTCAGGGTTGCCACAGTGGATCCAGTAGAGATCCACAATGGGGTTTGGGACAAGTTTTACGCTGGATGCCAGAGCTGCCAACCCTCCCACACTGGGCGGGACGGTCTCCGTATTTACTACCGTGTTCCGCATGTGTGTGTCTGTGGGACGCCCATTAGTCCCACAGTTGTGTGGGCCCGGGCATGCCCCCAGACTCCCCTAGTTATACTTCATGCCGTTGGCACTCGCAGTCGTGCGTGGGTGTCCCGCACTGGTAAATTCAAATGTTGCCAGGTATGGGATGACCTTGATCTTCAACTCCAGGTCTACATGGAGAAACATGCACAACTCCTGGTGTTCCTAAGCAGTCTCCCAATCAAGTACTAGTCAGGACCTACTCTGCTTGGCATGGCTGCACAAAACTATGTAACACAACCACAAAAAACCCAAAGCAAAGCATCATATTGGCATCGGGAGTTACTGTACTTTATATTAATGTGCAAATCAGTAAACATATTTTCTTGTGCAACCAGCCTATCATAGGCTGCAAACATGCCGCCTTACTGGCATTATCCCAGAGCCTTCCAGTTTGACACCATGGCTAGAGTTTTTGGGTTAGAGTTAAGGGGTTAGTGTTAGTTGTTAGGGGTTATAGTCTGTTTATCCCATAATCTCTGTGCTAGATGATTTGACTTGTTTAACAGAAATGATTTCTGACTGACATGATGGACAAACAAATGCTTTTGCATCAACATAACAATCTTATAGCTGTGGGAGGTGTCATGGCTAAAACATGTAACATTTATTCTGGATATACTTACATTAAAACTTTATTAATCTCTTGCAGAACACCAGAGAAGTGTACGGCTGTGAACCTGCAGAGTGCGAAGAGGATGAGCTCAGAGAAATCCTAGTAATAAAACCAGTCTCTATGATGATGTTTAATATATTTATTGTCAAAGAAGCATCTAGTGTAAAAATGTTAATGACAGTATAAGAAAGAAGAAGCACACTTTCTGTGTCTGATTCTGTTTTTGTGCAGTTAGAGATATGAGAGAATCTTTTTTTTTTTTACATTCCTCACTTTTAGAAAGCTGACCTACCTCCACTCATCAAGAAGTTTGAGATCTATGAGTTCCGCTTTTCGGACTTTAACTGTACAGAGAAGGAGCTGGTGAAGTGCGGGATCCAGATGTACTACGAGGTTGGGGTGGTTAAGAAATTCCAGGTCCCTCAAGAGGTGATATGCACGCCCATAGACATCTATGAAGTCATTGCTGCTTTAGCAGCGTGTAATCACAACACTTAAAATGACTGATTTTGTTGTGCGAATTCTGTTTTCCCGTCTCAGGTACTGGTTTGCTTCATGTATTCGGTCAGTAAAGGCTACAGGAGAATCACTTACCACAACTGGCGGCATGGCTTTAATGTGGGACAAACAATGTTTACACTCTTAACGGTATTGGATTTTATATTCTTTTCTGGCTTATATGTTTATACTAGTATTCTTGTTGAAATTCTGTTACACCTGAATTAATGGTAAATGTACACCAGGTGGAGATATTGCTCCATTTCAAGAACCTTGGGACACAACAATGACCAACATGTTGCTTTTTGTTGTAGATGTTTGTTTTATTTAAAGCTGTGTAGGATTTAGAGATGTTTATTAGCAGAAGCCCTATCATTATTTAATGCTTTGATCTTAAATATGATCAATCTATCTTTGTTAGTTGGCTATGTACCACAGGCTTTTAAGGTGGCAGTATTAAACCATTACTTAAAAAGCCATCACTTGACCCAGCTATCTTAGCTAATTATAGGCCAATCTCCAACCTTCCTTTTCTCTCAAAAATTCTTGAAAGTGTAGTTGTAAAACAGCTAACTGATCATCTGCAGAGGAATGGTCTATTTGAAGAGTTTCAGTCAGGTTTTAGAATTCATCATAGTACAGAAACAGCATTAGTGAAGGTTACAAATGATCTTCTTATGGCCTCGGACAGTGGACTCATCTCTGTGCTTGTTCTGTTAGACCTCAGTGCTGCTTTGATACTGTTGACCATAAAATTTTATTACAGAGATTAGAGCATGCCATAGATATTAAAGGCACTGCGCTGCGGTGGTTTGAATCATATTGTCTAATAGATTACAATTTGTTCATGTAAATGGGGAATCTTCTTCACAGACTAAAGTTAATTATGGAGTTCCTCAAGGTTCTGTGCTAGGACCAATTTTATTCACTTTATACATGCTTCCCTTAGGCAGTATTATTAGACGGTATTGCTTAAATTTTCATTGTTACGCAGATGATACCCAGCTTTATCTATCCATGAAGCCAGAGGACACACACCAATTAGCTAAACTGCAGGATTGTCTTACAGACATAAAGACATGGATGACCTCTAATTTCCTGCTTTTAAACTCAGATAAAACTGAAGTTATTGTACTTGGCCCCACAAATCTTAGAAACATGGTGTCTAACCAGATCCTTACTCTGGATGGCATTACCCTGACCTCTAGTGATACTGTGAGAAATCTTGGAGTCATTTTTGATCAGGATATGTCATTCAAAGCGCATATTAAACAAATATGTAGGACTGCTTTTTTGCATTTACGCAATATCTCTAAAATCAGAAAGGTCTTGTCTCAGAGTGATGCTGAAAAACTAATTCATGCATTTATTTCCTCTAGGCTGGACTATTGTAATTCATTATTATCAGGTTGTCCTAAAAGTTCCCTAAAAAGCCTTCAGTTAATTCAAAATGCTGCAGCTAGAGTACTGACGGGGACTAGAAGGAGAGAGCATATCTCACCCATATTGGCCTCTCTTCATTGACTTCCTGTTAATTCTAGAATAGAATTTAAAATTCTTCTTCTTACTTATAAGGTTTTGAATAATCAGGTCCCATCTTATCTTAGGGACCTCGTAGTACCATATCACCCCAATAGAGCGCTTCGCTCTCAGACTGCAGGCTTACTTGTAGTTCCTAGGGTTTGTAAGAGTAGAATGGGAGGCAGAGCCTTCAGCTTTCAGGCTCCTCTCCTGTGGAACCAGCTCCCAATTCAGATCAGGGAGACAGACACCCTCTCTACTTTTAAGATTAGGCTTAAAACTTTCCTTTTTGCTAAAGCTTATAGTTAGGGCTGGATCAGGTGACCCTGAACCATCCCTTAGTTATGCTGCGATAGACGTAGACTGCTGGGGGGGTTCCCATGATGCACTGTTTCTTTCTCTTTTTGCTCTGTATGCACCACTCTGCATTTAATCATTAGTGATCGATCTCTGCTCCCCTCCACAGCATGTCTTTTTCCTGGTTCTCTCCCTCAGCCCCAACCAGTCCCAGCAGAAGACTGCCCCTCCCTGAGCCTGGTTCTGCTGGAGGTTTCTTCCTGTTAAAAGGGAGTTTTTCCTTCCCACTGTAGCCAAGTGCTTGCTCACAGGGGGTCGTTTTGACCATTGGGGTTTTACATAATTATTGTATGGCCTTGCCTTACAATATAAAGCGCCTTGGGGCAACTGTTTGTTGTGATTTGGCGCTATATAAAAAAAAAATTAAGAAGAAAAATTAAGAAGAAGAAATGGAAGTATTGCAACAAAATTAACAAATTGACAAAAAAATGTATGTGTTTCATAGGTTCAGAATGAGCCCTTCATATGTACTTGGGAGTGGGCCCCCACATAAAGGTGCCATGTTACACCACCATCTTGATACAGTAGCCCAAAAGGGACATGCTTAATCTTTTGCATTTTGCACAATGGTCAAAAGACCGGTTTCCAGTGCAGGCTAACAAGATAGAAAACCCTCATTTTTATGAAAATGAGGATCATACATATTGCTTATCATAAAAGAAGGCAAGGAAGCATAAATCTCCATCCACAAAGAAATGAAAACATGAAGGGAAACAAAATAATGACTAGTGACAGCATAATGCAATCTGCAACCTCACCACTAGATGGCATTAAATTTGACACACTGCAGCCTTAAAGGAGCCATACTGTGCAAAATAAATACATATCATTCTCAGTTAAATTCAGTTGGGGTTTCATGTTAAACAATTCACAAGTCCTCAAAATTAGGGATTAAAAATTCTGTGACATATGGCTGTCTCAGACTGCAAAATGGGCGTGGCAAGCAGCAGCACCTTTTGTTTTAAAGCAGCAGGCACAGAACAGGTTGCTTCTTAAGAATTAAAACATTTTTAAGATGAGTGTCTGGGGTATATTTTGCTATGAACTTTAACGTCTGCATCGGATTGTGTCATGTCCCAGGGAAATTGTACAATCTCATCCACTTCATGACTTAAAATCCATAGATAAGCACCGTCACTAGTGGACCTCAGACCAGCTACACCAACTGCTTTCGCCACCATTTGGTTGTATGGTGTTAGTTATTAGAAACATACATGAGTTGTTCATAACTCCCCATGTTAACATATTTGTTCAAATACAGTCAAATATGTTCATCTGGCAATATGATATACAACTCATTTCATTTTCAGAGTAGTTCCTATTGTGTGACAACGCAACAGCACAAATGGTAATGTACTTTTTTCCCTCCAAGCAAAATATCCCAGGTTCAAAGCTGCCTGAGGCCCATTCTCCTTGTACAACCCCTGGCAAAAATTATGGAATCACCGGCCTCAGAGGATGTTCATTCAGTTGTTTAATTTTGTAGAAAAAAAGCAGATCACAGACATGACACAAAACTAAAGTCATTTCAAATGGCAACTTTCTGGCTTTAAGAAACACTACAAGAAATCAAGAAAAAAAGATTGTGGCAGTCAGTAACGGTTACTTTTTTAGACCAAGCAGAGGAAAAAAAAATGGAATCACTCAATTCTGAGGAAAAAATTATGGAATCACCCTGTAAATTTTCTTCCCCAAAACTAACACCTGCATCATATCAGATCTGCTCGTTAGTCTGCATCTAAAAAGGAGTGAACACACCTTGGAAAGCTGTTGCACCATGCACCAAGTGGACTGACATGAATCATGGCTCCAACACGAGAGATGTCAATTGAAACAAAGGAGAGGATTATCAAACTCTTAAAAGAGAGTAAATCATACGCAATGTTGCAAAAGATGTTGGTTATTCACAGTCAGCTGTGTCTAAACTCTGGACCAAATACAAACAACATGGGAAGGTTGTTTAAAGGCAAACATACTGGTAACCAAGGAAGACAAAGTGTCAAGACAGAAAACTTAAAGCAATATGTCTCAAAAAATCGAAAATGTACAACAAAACAAATGAGGAACGAATGGGAGGAAACTGGAGTCAACGTCTGTGACCGAACTGTAAGAAACCGCCTAAAGGAAATGGGATTTACATACAGAAAAGCTAAACGAAAGGCATCATTAACACCTAAACAGAAAAAAACAAGGTTACAATGGGCTAAGGAAAAGCAATTGTGGACTGTGGATGACTGGATGAAAGTCATATTCAGTGATGAATCTCGAATCTGCATTGGGCAAGGTGATGATGCTGGAACTTTTGTTTGGTGCCTTTCCAGGTGGCGGCGAGCGCTCAGGGTGCTGCTGCAGCTCCTCCTCCTGCCGACCCTGTGCAGGATATGAACGTTCCAGTGGTGGTTCAACAACCCCTCCCACCATCCCCTGAAGCATACATAAGCCCTCCTGAGCCGTACGGAGGTTGTGTGGAGACGTGCGCGGACTTTCTCATGCAGTGTTCGCTCATCTTCGCACAACGTCCCGTCATGTACGCGTCAGATGCTAGTAAAATAGCTTATGTGATTACTCTGCTTCGGGGTAGGCACGCGCCTGGGCTACGGCGCTCTGGGAACAGAACTCACGGTTGTTATCAGCATACACTGGGTTTGTGAGGGAGTTCAGAACAGTGTTTGATCACCCTAACAGAGGAGAGACCGCTTCAACAATGCTGCTGTCAATGCGACAGGGGCGCCGGCGCGCAGCCGAATATGCAGTCGACTTCCGCATCGCGGCTGCGAGGTCCGGCTGGAATAACGTTGCGCTCCGCGCCGCCTTCATAAACGGACTGTCATCGGTCCTGAAGGAGCATCTGGTAGCTAAGGAGGAACCGCGGGATTTAGATGGGCTTATCGATCTCGTTATACGGTTAGACAATCGGTTGGAGGAACGCCGTCGGGAGCGAGGCGAAGGACGTGGCCGGATACGCGCCGTCCTCCCCACGCTCCACAGCCGCAGCGCTCCGTGGGGCAACAGCTCCCCCTGCTGACGTTGTTAGGGAAACGCACAGGGCCAAAATGAGGAGGCTGGTCCGCGGGGAGTGTTTTCTCTGCAGCTCAAAGGAGCACACACAGAAAAACTGCCCCAAACGGCCACAACAACAACCGCCCTCAGAGACTGGGCTAAGGGGGGGTCAAAACATTCACGTGGGACACACACAGATTGCCACATGACTCCCAGTTACAATCCTGAGCGGGGATTTAACCCTTCAAGCCCCAGCACTGGTGGACACGGGGTCAGAAGGGAATTTGCTAGACAGCAGATAGGCAAGGGAGGTAGGGCTCCCTCTGGTGGCGCTTCCTTCGCCATCGCAGGTGCGGGCACTAGATGGCACCCTCCTCCCTTTAATCACACACAAGACACAACCAGTAACTCTGGTGGTGTCTGGAAACCATCAGGAGGAGATTGAGTTTTTTGTAACTCCTTCTACCTCCCGCGTGATTTTGGGCTTCCCATGGATGTTGAAGCACAATCCCCGGATTGATTGGCCGTCTGGGGTGGTGGGTCAGTGGAGCGAAACCTGCCATCGGGTGTGTTTAGGATCCTCGGTTCCTCCCGGTTTACAGGCTAAGGAGGAGGTCAAAGTCCCTCCCAATCTGACGGCAGTGCCGGTTGAGTACCACAATCTTGCTGACGTCTTCAGCAAGGATCTGGCACTCACCCTTCCCCCGCACCGTCCGTACAATTGTGCCATTGATTTGGTTCCAGGCGCTGAGTTCCCGTCCAGCAGGCTGTACAACCTCTCACGACCTGAGCGCGAATCAATGGAGACCTACATCCGGGACTCATTAGCTGCCTGGCTGATCCGGAACGCCACCTCCCCGATGGGGGCAGGTTTCTTTTTTGTGGGCAAGAAAGATGGCGGACTCCGTCCATGCATTGATTACAGGGGGCTGAATGAGATTACAGTTCGCAACCGATACCCGTTGCCATTGTTGGATTCCGTGTTCACCCGCCTGCATGGAGCCAAAATCTTTACTAAGCTGGATCTTAGAAATGCGTATCACCTGGTTCGGATCCGGAAGGGAGACGAATGGAAGACGGCATTTAACACCCCGTTGGGTCACTTTGAGTACCTGGTCATGCTGTTCGGCCTCACCAACGCCCCTGCGACGTTCCAAGCCTTGGTTAACGACGTCTTGCGGGACTTCCTGCACCGATTCGTCTTCGTATATCTGGACGATATTCTCATCTTTTCTCCAGATCCTGAGACCCATGTCCAGCATGTACGTCAGGTCCTGCAGCGGTTGTTTAGAAACCGACTGTTTGTGAAGGGCGAGAAGTGCGAGTTTCACCGCACGTCTTTGTCCTCTAACTCCGTCGCCCCTGATCCAGCCAAGGTTGCGGCGGTGAGAGATTGGCCCCAACCAACAAGCCGTAGGAAGCTGCAACAGTTCCTCGGCTTCGCTAATTTCTATAGGAGGTTCATTAAGGGCTACAGTCAGGTAGTTAGCCCCCTGACAGCCCTGACCTCTCCAAAAGTCCCCTTCACCTGGTCAGATCGGTGCGAAGCCATGTTCAAGGAGTTGAAACGACAGTTCTCTACTGCGCCAGTTTTGGTGCAGCCCGACTCTAGCCACCAGTTCGTGGTTGAAGTGGACGCCTCTGACTCAGGGATAGGAGCCGTGCTATCCCAGAGTGGAGAGACTGATAAGGTTCTTCACCCGTGTGCCTACTTTTCACGCAGGTTGACCCCGGCTGAACGGAACTATGACGTCGGCAATCGAGAACTCCTTGCGGTGAAAGAGGCTCTTGAGGAGTGGAGACACCTGCTGGAGGGAGCGTCTGTGCCGTTCACGGTTTTCACTGACCATCGGAACCTGGAGTATATCAGGACCGCCAAGCGGCTGAACCCCAGGCAAGCCCGCTGGTCATTGTTCTTCGGGCGTTTGACTTCCGGATCACCTATCGCCCCGGGACCAAGAACCAGAGGTCGGATGCCTTGTCCCGGGTACAACGAAGAGGAGGTCAAAACTGCACTGTCGGATCCACCGGAGCCCATCCTGCCTGAGTCCACTATCGTGGCCACCCTCACCTGGGACGTGGAGAAGATCGTCCGGGAGGCTCTGGCACGGAGCCCGGACCCAGGAACTGGTCCGAAGAACCGTTTGTACATCCCACCAGAGGCCAGAGCTGCAGTCTTGGACTTCTGTCACGGTTCCAAGCTCTCCTGTCATCCAGGGGTGCGAAGGACCGTGGCAGTTGTCCGGCAGCGCTTCTGGTGGGCGTCTATGGAGGCCGACATCCGGGAGTACATCCAGGCCTGCACCACCTGTGCCAGGGGCAAGGCAGACCATAAAAGGTCCCAAGGACTTCTCCAGCCGCTACCTGTGTCTCATCGCCCCTGGTCCCACATCGGCCTGGATTTCGTCACGGGCCTCCCGCCGTCCCAGGGCAACACCACCATCTTCACGATAGTGGACCGATTCTCCAAGGCGGCCTACTTCGTGGCCCTCCCGAAGCTCCCAACAGCCCAGGAGACAGCAGACCTCCTGGTCCACCACGTCGTCTGTCTGCATGGGATACCCATCGACATCGTCTCTGATCGTGGTCCCCAGTTCTCCTCACACGTCTGGAGGAGCTTCTGCCGGGAACTGGGGGCCACTGTGAGCCTCTCGTCCAGGTATCACCCGCAGACCAATGGACAGGCAGGATGGGCCAATCAGGAATTGGAGCAAGCCTTGCGCTGTGTAACGTCCGCACACCCGACGGCCTGGAGTGAACATCTGGCCTGAATCGACTATGCGCATAACAGCCAGGTGTCCTCTGCCACCGGCCTCTCCCCATTTGAGGTGTGTTTGGGGTATCAGCCCCCATTGTTTCCCATGGTGGAGGGAGAGGTCGGTGTGCCCTCGGTCCAGGCCCACCTGCGGAAGTGCCGTCGGGTGTGGCGCTCCGCCCGTTCTGCCTTGTTGAAGGCCCGGACGAGGGCGAAGACCCATGCAGACCGCCGGCGATCCCCGGCCCCTGCTTACCAGCCCGGGCAGGAGGTGTGGCTATCCACGAAGGACATCCCCCTCCAAGTGGACTCCCCTAAGTTAAAGGACCGATACACTGGACCATTCAAGATCCTCAAAATCCTCAGTCCTGCCGCAGTGAAGCTCCAACTCCCGGCTTCACTGCGGATCCACCCAGTCTTTCATGTGTCCAGAATCAAGCCTCACCACACCTCACCCCTCTGTGCTCCCGGTCCGGCGCCGCCTCCTGCCCGGATCATTGACGGGGAGCCGGCTTGGACAGTGCGCCGGCTCCTGGACGTCCGTCGAATGGGCCGGGGGTTCCAGTATTTGGTGGACTGGGAGGGGTATGGACCCGAAGAATGCTCCTGGGTGAAGAGGAGCTTCATCCTGGATCCGGCCCTCCTGGCCGATTTCTACCGTCGACACCCCGATAAGCCTGGTCGGGCGCCAGGAGGCGCCCGTTGAGGGGGGGGGTCCTGTTGTGTGGGCCGCCAGAAGAGGAGGTACTGCTGGCCCACCACCAGAGGGCGCCCTGCCTGAAGTGCGGGCTTCAGGCACGAGAGGGTGCTGCCGCCACGGACACAGCCGGGAGTGACAGCTGTCACTCATTAATTCCTGACAGCTGTCACTCATTCTTCATCATCTCACTCCATAAAACCCAGACGTCATCTCCACCTCATCGCCGAGATATCGTACTTCTTTGGAGGTAACTTTCTCTGCCTATATTAAGTGATTCTAAGAGCTATTGTTTTGCAGCTGTCAACCAGAGGACCGGCGTGGGTCGCGACTGTTTTGTCCTACGTCCGTCAGATAAGTGGTTAAACAGACGCTGCACGAGTGTGTGTTAGAGGTGGAGGTGGCATTCCCACCGTTGTTCTTACGGGGTGTACACACACCCACACTCGACTGTCTTTGTTCTTTGCCAGCAGTACCAGATCCGACAGTCGGGGACGGTGATCACCTGGGAATTCGGGACTTGGCGGCTCCAGTATTCACCAGGTTTGGTGGCGGCGGAAATCGTGTGGTTCCGGCTCTTCTCAGGACAGACGTCTTCTATCCTCGAGCCTGCCCACACGTCACCTTTGTGGATTGACTGTAATCATATTCTGAGATTGTCTGTGTATTCGTTGTGCACCTTCACAACATTAAATTGTTACTTTTTGGCTCATCTATTGACCGTTCATTTGCGCCCCCTGTTGTGGGTCCGTGTCACTACACTTTCACAACAACAAGTTTATGTTGATATTTTGGACAATTGAAAGGATGTTTGGGGATGATGAAATCATTTTTCAAGATGATAATGCATCTTGCCATAGAGCAAAAACTGCAAAAACATTCCTTGCAAAAAGACACATAGGGTCAATGTCAATGAGCAGATCTGATTTGATGCAGGTGTTAATTTGGGGGATGAAAATTTACAGGGTGATTCCATAATTTTTTCCTCAGAATTGAGTGATTCCATATTTTTTTCCTCTGCTTGGTCTAAAAAAGTAACAGTTACTGACTGCCACAATCTTTTTTTCTTGATTTCTTATAGTGTTTCTTAAAGCCAGAAAGTTGCCATTTGAAATGACTTTAGTTTTGTGTCATGTCTGTGATCTGCTTTTTTTCTACAAAATTAAACAACTGAATGAACATCCTCTGAGGCCGGTGATTCCATAATTTTTGCCAGGGGTTGTACAGCTGGAGTTGTTAGAAAATCCAGATCAACGTGTACGCCCCATACCAAACCACCTGTGGTGACCTGGAGCTAATGGAATGCAGTGTGTAACAACTGCATTTAAATTTTACAAAAAATTTTCAGTTAAAAACAGCATGATGTTAATTTACCAGAAAAAGCCTGTTGGATTTACTATCTTAAAAATTATTATTATTATTTTTTGTAAATTACATCAGCTTTATACTGTAGAATTTACAGGTTGTTCGGCAAAGGTATTTATGTATTTTGACAGAATTATTGTGGCAACAAAGCTGCTATTTTTTATTTATTTATTTTTTTTTACTGTAAAAATAAGTTGTCATTTTTTACACTGTATATTGGACTTAATTCTTCAATATCTGTTTGTAGAGCTTTTAGTTTAGTGGGATAAAGAGTTGGGCTAAATATATGTAAATGTGGATTTGAATCCCGGTCATACTGTCTAGCCTGCACTGGGAAAGTAACCTGCAATGGAATGGCATCCCATCCAAGAGAAGTTGTAGATTTTCAGATTTCCAGGGATAAGGACTGGTTTTCTTTAATATCTGTTTGTATGATGCTTTGTGATGCTGATATGTATATCACCATCCTTCTAATGTCCAATGAATCATTTGTTTTTCTTGCTGGAACAGCTCATGTAATTAGAGTGTACGTGTTTGTGTGCTTAGACGGGGATGTTGAAGCGATACTACACTGACTTGGAGGTGATGGCCATGATAACAGCCGGCTTCCTCCATGATATCGATCACAGGGGGACCAACAACTTGTACCAGGTCAAGTAAGTGCTGTTACCATTTTTTTCCTCCCTTTTGGAAATGGTACAAACTAAACAGCAAAAGAAAATTGCAGCTGGAGGTGGTAGTAATGGAAAAACTAGATGCACAGCAAACACACAGCTTGTGTGTTAGTTCCTATTTATTTTGCTCCATTAAGACTTAAAAATAACTAAAATTGCCTGAGACATTGGATCAACTCGAGATGTGAAGAAGTTTAAAAAAAAACTTTTTTTATTCAAGAAGCTGCAGGAAAAAAATAGCCATAAACAAATCTTAAAGCATTACTGATTAGTCACATGACTTTGATCAAAGCATCTTGAAATCTGGAAGTTCCTGCAAGCTGATTTAGTGTTTGAAACCTGCTACTTGCTAGAAAAATGATCAGTTTAAAAAATATTGTGTAATAGCACCTGTGGCCTTGTAGACAGTAAGGGCTACGGTAATGTAATATTCTACCCCAATGACCTTGATATTCACCCAGATTACGGAGCTTCACACAAATGGCTGACCTTGCCAGGGCAGTTCTCTTCCAAATTGGTTTGAAAATCCAATACTTGTCTTGACCTTTGCTAAGATGAAATCTTAAAGGGCAATTATTGGGTCAACCTTCTATGACATACTGTACCTAGATAGAAATCAGCCAAAGGACCTCTGAGTAGACCAACAAACACATGAACAGGTGTGACCATTAGAAAATTTGAAAATTATATGTAATATATGTGAACCAAGTTTGGTGAAAATCAGAGTGAAAAACTTAAATTTTGACCTTTGACTCTAAAGACGTTGACCCCAGTGATGGACCATTGGAATATTTGTTCTTGCCTAAGCAAATCAAAAACCCACCTACATACTGTATGTCCAAGGTTGGGTAGGATTACTTTGAAATGTAATCCAAAAGTAATCAGATTACAAGTAATCCAAATGTATGTACATACACTCAACAAAAATATAAACGCAACACTTTTGGTTTTGCTCCCATTTTGTATGAGATGAACTCAAAGATCTAAAACTTTTTCCACATACACAATATCACAATTTCCCTCAAATATTGTTCACAAACCAGTCTAAATCTGTGATAGTGAGCACTTCTCCTTTGCTGAGATAATCCATCCCACCTCACAGGTGTGCCATATCAAGATGCTGATTAGACACCATGATTAGTGCACAGGTGTGCCTTAGACTGCCCACAATAAAAGGCCACTCTGAAAGGTGCAGTTTTGTTTTATTGAGGGGGGGGATACCAGTCAGTATCTGGTGTGACCACCATTTGCCTCATGCAGTGCAACACATCTCCTTCGCATAGAGTTGATCAGGTTGTCAATTGTGGCCTGTGGAATGTTGGTCCACTCCTCTTCAATGGCTGTGCGAAGTTGCTGCATATTGGCAGGAACTGGTACACGCTGTCGTATACGCCGGTCCAGAGCATCCCAAACATGCTCAATGGGTGACATGTCCGGTGAGTATGCCGGCCATGCAAGAACTGGGACATTTTCAGCTTCCAAGAATTGTGTACAAATCCTTGCAACATGGGGCCGTGCATTATCCTGCTGCAACATGAGGCGATGTTCTTGGATGTATGGCACAACAATGGGCCTCAGGATCTCGTCACGGTATCTCTGTGCATTCAAAATGGCATCAATAAAATGCACCTGTGTTCTTCGTCCATAACAGACGCCTGCCCCATACCATAACCCCACGCCACCATGGGCCACTCGATCCACAACATTGACATCAGAAAACCGCTCACCCACACGACGCCACACACGCTGTCTGCCATCTGCCCTGGACAGTGTGAACTGGGATTCATCCGTGAAGAGAACACCTCTCCAACGTGCCAAACGCCAGCGAATATGAGCATTTGCCCACTCAAGTCGGTTACGATGACGAACTGGAGTCAGGTCGAGACCCCGATGAGGACGACGAGCATGCAGATGAGCTTCCCTGAGACGGTTTCAGACAGTTTGTGCAGAAATTCTTTGGTTATGCAAACCAATTGTTTCAGCAGCTGTCCAAGTGGCTGGTCTCGACGATCTTGGAGGTGAACATGCTGGATGTGGAGGTCCTGGGCTGGTGTGGTTACACGTGGTCTGCGGTTGTGAGGCTGGTTGGATGTACTGCCAAATTCTCTGAAACGCCTTTGGAGACGGCTTATGGTAGAGAAGTGAACATTCAATACATGAGCAACAGCTCTGGTTGACATTCCTGCTGTCAGCATGCCAACTGCACGCTCCCTCAAATCTTGCGACATCTGTGGCATTGTGCATCTGTGTGATAAAACTGCACCTTTCAGAGTGTCCTTTTTTGTGGGCAGTCCTAAGGCACACCTGTGCACTAATCATGGTGTCTAATCAGCATCTTGGTATGCACACTGTGAGTGGGATGGATTATCTCAGCAAAGGAGAAGTGCTCACTATCACAGATTTAATTGGTTTGTGAACAATATTTGAGGGAAATGGTGATATTGTGTATGTGGAAAAAGTTTTAGATCTTCATCTCACACAAAATGGGAGCAAAACCAGAAGTGTTGCGTTTATATTTTTGTTGAGTGTACATACATGTAATCCACATGTATTCTTTCAAAGTAATCCTACCCAACCTTGTGTATGTCTGCCATGTTTGATGGACATTATAGTGAAAATCATATTTATGACCTTTGCAACGGTGACTGTTGCCAACACTAACGGTTTAAGGGCAATTCTGGCTTTGGCCGTCACTCACATATCAGGTATAGGGGAACAGATGGACAGCCAAACATTCAATTTACAGCATATGTTGGACTATGTTTTAGCTAGAGGGGGGTAATGTATTAAATAGGTAAACATTAAAAAAGAATTGGTCCTTTAGAATCTATGAAATTTGATGTTTTGTTCACATTGTAGCCGATGATGTCAGTCAGAGAGATTTTATTTCAACAGGTCAAGCAACCCTCTGGCTAAGTTACATGGTTCCTCAGTCTTGGAACGACATCATCTCGAGTTTGGAAAGTTCCTGCTGTCTGATGAGGTGAGAATAAGGACATGCCTAACTAGAAAACTAATTTAACTAATGGGTTCAAGTGACTCAGTATGCGAATATCTTTTAATGACTGGTCAAGCTGTGTCCCTCACTGACTGATGGCTGTATGTACTTAATCTTTAGTCACTGAATATCTACCAGAACCTTAACAGGCGACAGACGGAACATGTGATTCATCTCATGGACATCGCCATCATCGCCACTGACCTGGCTCTTTACTTCAAGTTAGTGCAAGCGATTGTCTTAATGATTTTATGCTGTGGTTAGAGATGCATTTTGTATGTAATACGGTACACCTACAAAGTATTCACAGCGCTTCACTTTTTACACATTTTATTATGTTACAGCCTTATTCCAAAATGGAGTAAATACATTTTTCCCCTCAAATTCTACTCACAACACCCCATAATGACACTAAAAAAGTTTATTTATTTATTTATTTGCAAATTTCTGAAAATAAAAAACTAAGAAATCACGTGTGCATAAGTATTCACACTAGGCATGTGAATCTCGTCACTGACAATGATTCAATACGCATCTCGATACACTACCAGCGATATGATACATATAGTGATAGATGACTATACCAACGATGCAATACGATTCACCCCTGCTCCCGATTAAGTGCGATTTGATATGTATTTGATGGCGATTCAATTCCTCACAACGCGATATGCTTCAACATGATGCAAAGAAATTATACCAAAACTTTTAATAGAAAATACGAAGCTGCAATTCAGTATGGTACTATGGTTTTCTTCTTCTTCTTCTGATTCTACTAAAGGCGGAGAATTTGTTTTACTCCTTATAAGCAGCAAATTTACCAGATTCAACATTAAGGAACAAGAATCAGTTCTGTCATATTTGGAACCTGTTTGATGATGCTGTCAAAGCTGAAACAATACAGTAAACAGTAAGACAACATCACTCTCAATGAGTGACTTAAAGTGAGTCACTCATTGAGAAAATATACTGCCTTGGCAAAAGTAATTTGACTTTTTTTTTTTTTTTTTACCAGTTTTGCAGAGTTGGGGGGGTGCAGCAGCAGCCACGGCATTCTTTCCAAATGACCTGCATCTTATCAAGTTTCCCATCTTTTTAAAAAAGCCATAATAATTCCAAACGCTTAATTTAAATGTTTCAGGTGCATCAAAAATCTCTCACAACTGCTTGCGCTGTTGTCGCGGGCCTTCGCTTTGAAATAGTTGCGTTAGAAATGTGCTTTCAGGCTTCTGTCCGTGGTGCATTCAAGGTGCATCAGAAAAAAATCGATGCAAGCATGCAGCGACCAATGCATCGCGATTTAATCTGTCAGTTGAATCGATGCACACTGAATGAATCAATACACTCGCATTGTGCATGTTTGTATCAAGATACCGATTTGTATCTATTCATCTCCACATCCCTAATTCACACTCTTTGCCTCAATACTTTGTAGATGCACCTTTGGCAGCAATGAATCTGATGCCATTCACTTGGTGCAACTATCTTTGGGTAGTTTTACCCATTCCTCTTTGCAGCACCTCTTGTTTTGCTGAAAGATGAACCGTCACCCCAGTCTGAGGTTCAGAGCGCTCTGGAGCAGGTTTTCATCCAGGATGTCTCTGTACATTGCTGCATTCATCTTTCCCTCAATCCTGACTAGTCTCCCAGTTCCTGCTGCTGAAAACATCTCTACAGTCACCGCCCCCCGACCCTTAATTGGAGTAAGCGGGGAAAGAAAATGGATGGATGATTGCCCAGTAAGTGCATCGCTATTCATCTGTACCCGCTTATTCCAGTTAAGGGTTATGGGTGGCTGGAACCTATCCCAGCATATGGTGTGAGGCGGGATACACCCTGAACAGGATCCATTCTAGGCAGGGGTGTGCATTACTATAACTTTATTTCATATTAGCACTTTTAATTTTGACATCACAACACACAAAATCTTGCACCCTCTGGTTTGGTGTCCCCCTAAGGGGTGGGTGGCCCACAGATTGGGGAACAGAACATGAGATAATTCTCAGTTTGCTGTCTGAAGTTGTGTATTGTCTTTAGAAAATAATTTGTCGACTCGCTGGGTACCGTTAGTTGACATTTAGTTGATGACTATAATCTTGGTCATATTAGTTATAAATGAGGGTGACAACTAGTTGGCGTTTGTCACTTGTTGGGCGTTCCAAGTGCTTGTCCAGCTCGTGGTTACTTGGCGTTCATGTGCACAATGTTCAATGACAGACTATAAGGACAGGAAAAACCACACACTGTCACTATGAGTTTTTACTCCATGCTTGGCTGCTTAATGGAACCAAATTCCCTTGATTGTTTCAGTCCAGCGTCTTTCACAGTGGCGTTAGTGTAATCTCCAGTTAGCATGCTAACATCTCCATAGGATGTTTTATGATCCACTTCAAAGGTGTTATCTGGTTACAAAAACAGTGTTTTAGATCTAGAAATCTTTATTTCTCACGTTTACAAAGTTTATAAGAAAAATGGAAAACATTTGATTTATACAGAAACAGCTGTTTCTGAGCATTTTAAGCCTTCTTTGTTTATTTTGTCTGAGCAAGTAGCCAGCTGACATCACGCTGCCTTTTTACTCTGATTGGCAATTACTGTTTAGCATCAGTCAGCATTTGCATAAAATAGACCTGCTGTCTATTTTGGCCTCACCAAGCTGGTGGCATAGTGACCATTGTTGCTGCCAAACGCCCACTCTGATTGACCCTATGGTCACATCAGCTACAAGAGTCTTGCCATTCATTTTCAAACAGAGTCGCCGTTTTGCAGTGGCAACAGTCATTCTGCTGTCAGCTAGGTGGGGCCAAAATGGGCAAAAACTCTATATTATGCGATGCTGATGCATGCAGCGTGGTGACTGCTTTTGTGAACAGGGTTTTTTTTTTTCGTGCTCCCGTGACAAAATGAGTCAAATTTTCGTGACAGGGTTTTTTTTTTTTTAACTCACTATTGCTACCCCTACTCCTACCCCCAACCCAAACCATAACCTAATCTTAGTCTTTCCTCCCACCCTAACCATAACCACCCCGACCCCCCGCTTCACTTTTAATTTCGTGCAGCCATCACGGAATGATTTAGAATGAATTTGTGCTGCCGTGACTAAATGAGGCACAATATAACAAACCAATAGATTATTATGTACAGGTATATTTCATGCTGCTGAATCACGACTTGCCGTGAGACTAGGTTGGGTAATGTGATGTCAGCTCATTGTGCGTACGAACAAAATAATCCAGGATGGCCAAATACGCTCTGAAACAGCTGTATTTTAGTATAAATCTTATATATTTCACACTTCTAAATATAAAAATGCTGTTTTTGTAACCAGATAACACCACAGAAGGGATTTACAATTTCAATTCTATTTAAGTTAAATTTATTTTATTTATATAGCGCCAAATCACAGCAAAGCTGCCTCAAGGTGCTTCACACAAGTAAGGTTTAACCTTATTAACCCCAGAGCAACAGTGGTAAGGAAAAACTCCCTCTGAGGAAGAAACCTCAAGCAGACTAGACTCAAAGGGGTGATCCTCTGCTTGGGCCATGCTACCGACACAATAGACAATACAAATATAGAGGAAATTTTGGGAGTCCATGGTGGTGTACAGGACAGGAGGCTTGCAGAAGAAGACTCCCACTTCTGGATGGAGCTGCACCTCAAAGAGTGAGAGTAAGAGAGAGAGAGTGAGAGTGAGAGAGAGAACTTTTCCATCTGCATCAGACGTTCAAAGCGCTTTACAGTTATGCCTCACATTCACCCTGATATCAGGGTGCTGCCATACAAGGCGCTCACTACACACCGGGAGCAACTATGGGATTAAAGACCTTGCCCAAGGGCCATTAGTGATTTTCCAGTCAGGTGGGGATTTGAACCAAGGATCTTCTGGTCTCAAGCCCAACACCTTAACCACTAGACTATCACCTTCCCTAGAAAGAGAAAGCTCTATGACCCACAGACTTTTTATTCACCCTAGGGACACACAGAAGTCCTGCACCCTGAGAACGCAGAGCCCTGGCCGGTACGTAGGGTTTAATTAGGTCAGCTAATTTTCAAAACATCTTACAGAGATGTTAACATGTATGCCAGGGAACGCCCATCAAGCTACAATGCCAACTGGTTGCCGACGTCAACTGGTTGCCGCAGGGTGAAAATGAATGCCATGTCATGTCATCACTCAGCCTCTGTCACTTGTAGCTAATGTGACTGTAGAGTTAGTGTGCACTTTGGCACACTGATTATGCATTATAACTAAACAAATGAAACATAGCCTATATATGCATGTACTGTTCTCGTATCTTGCTAGAAAGAGAACCATGTTCCAGAAGATTGTAGACCTTTCACACACTTATGAGGATGAAAAGAAGTGGGTGGATTTCATGTCTCTACAAACAACTAGAAAAGAGATTGTCATGTAAGTATGTCACACCGACACCCACCATTTTTTACTCCTGTACATTACACTGATTGTCTTTGATTTCAGGGCAATGATGATGACTGCTTGTGACTTATCAGCTATCACCAAGCCTTGGGAAGTACAGAGCAAGGTAAGACATACAGAAATGATTGTGCAGCAATAAACGTTTTGAAAAGCATATCTATAGGGATTTGTGTTTGTCTCTCAGGTTGCCTTGTCTGTTGCAGCAGAGTTTTGGGAGCAGGGTGACCTGGAAAGAACAGTACTGGAACAACAACCCATTGTGAGTTGTTATAGTGACTTTTTCTGTTGCTGTGAAAAATATGCTTGAAAGTATATTTTCATATTAAAGTCAGCACATGAGAATGTGTGGAATTTTGTGGACCATGTGTGGGAGTGAATAAAATGACATATTGTATCTCTTGCTGTATGTGCTCAGAACTCTAACCCTAAACCTGGGTTGACTTGGAAGCCTACCTGTCAGTCTCCACATTTTGTGAAAAGTGAAATTTCACAAGATGTCAGCCAGCAACAAATAGTTCGGCTTGTGTTTGAGTGTCAGAGTGTTAGGGTGCATCTAATCCCCCGACCTCTGGAAATCAACCTGTCTTAGTCATAAATCTGTTTTGTCATGCGGAAAACCTACTCTCCCACCGCCGCTTTGAAATTTCTCATTTTGTTTGATATGAAAATATGATTTTTCCTAAATATCTCAAAAACTAAGGCCAATGGGACTATAGTTACTATTAAAGTAGAACATAAACATCTTATAGACTTGCAAGTCTATAGGATGATTGGGTCTTAAGATATGGATTTTTCACATAAAATGAAAATGTGAAATTTCAAAGCGGCGGCAGCATAGGTAAACATAGTTCAATTAACACCAAATTTGAACAGGCTACATTTTCTGCATGGTAGAACAGATTTATGACTAAGACAAGTTGCATTTCAAAGATTATAAAAATCGGTGGGGGTCTGATGCCCCCTACTGAGCATGTCATCGTGCACTAAACAGTTTCTTTCCCTCTCAATAGCCTATGATGGACAGGACCAAGGCAGCGGAGCTTCCTAAGCTGCAGTGTGGTTTCATTGATTTCGTCTGCACGTTTGTCTACAAGGTACTACGCCATATTTAATTTTAACTATGGTTATTATAATAATAATGATGGATTGGATTTATAGCTTTACAAGCTCCATTATTCATTCACTCGCACATTGGTGGTGGTAAGCTAGTAGTGTAGCCACAGTTACCCTGCGGCAAACTGACAGAAGTGTGGATGCCATTCTGCCATTCTGACCACCACCTCATTCATACACAGGCAAAGTGTATGAATGAGGTGGTCTTGCCCAAGGACACAACAGCAATATGCAGATTTTTGACTGGTTGGGAGCCACATTCAACCTGCCGACCCTTCGGTCACAAGACGACTTGCTCTACTAACTGAGCCATTGCCGCCCATGACTTGTACAGTTGTTTTCTACTTCTTATACGGGTCAGGAGTGGGGTGGTGGTAGCTCTAGCTATCTCTTAGGTGATCTTGATCTGCTATACAAAGCATGCAATCCCTCCAGCATGTTGACCTCCTCGATGGATGTGTCTAGAAAACATCCTAATTGAGGAATCCTTGCATACCTGGACAGCCTCAACCAGTTCTTTTCAGTGCTAGCTCCTACAGATGTCACACCTCCTCACACTGTCCTTAAGGGTGATCCAGCCAATTTGCAATGGAAACTAAAAGTATTGTAGTACTTTAATCATTTAAGTATTGCTAGAATAAATATACACATTCATTAAAAATTTTAATAAAATTCTTAAATAAATTCACATTGTGTTGTTTGGCACTATATTTTGATTTTGTTACACAATGTTTAGAGCCTCACAAAGAAAAACTGTGTACTGCATAATTGTGCATTACGTATGCTGAGAGTATAAACAATCGCTCATTCCGATATGATTCCGATATGAAGTTGATTCATCTTTAACTGTGTTCTCCTCAGGAGTTCTCTCGTTTCCACCCACAAATTCAGCCCATGCTGGATGGCATCTTAAACAACAGGAAGGAGTGGAACGCAAGAAAGGAAGAATATGAGGCTAAACTCAAAGCTATAGAAGAAGAGAAGGCTGCTAAAGAGGCCGCAAAAGGTGCAGTAGGTCTTTGAAATACATAAAAAATAAATTAGGTTACTGTTTTAAAGTACTTATATGGACTCAGTGGTGGACAAAGTTCAGCTAGTCAGCTAAGTGCTAACTAGCAAAGCTACACTTTTTCCTTAGCGAATTAACTTTTCAGACAAGTTTGAAAACCATTAGCGGGCCAATTAGCTTCCACTGAATACAGTTCCACTAAATTTAATTCTGTATTTCTTCTGAATAAAGTTTAATAGACAAAAAAAAAAAAAACCTCCATAAATAAATAAAACCCTAAAATTATACGTTTGTTCCTGTTGGCACTTATACACTAAATAAATACGTGAAATTGATACATTGCATGAAGGCAAATACGCATCACCAGAAGAAGATGGAGGTGGACAGCTTTCACCAAATTAAATATTCGTTCCATTGAAAGAATGTAAAAACACTCGTTATTCGTTAGATATAATGGCTAAAATAGATCCTTGTCATTTTATATTATATTAATTTACAAACAACAGAAAAGGGACTTACATTTTGGTACCTCCTCAGTGCAGTGAAAAAATGTCAGAAATTAATTCAGCTTTGGTGCGTCACTGCTGCTTTGACATCAACAATCCAACACGAACTTTAAATAGGAGTCCAAAAATCATTCTGACGATGAATGCCATCAATTCATTGTCCGTCAGCAAAACAAACTGCCATGTTTGTTTTAAAGTTAAGCGCCACTTGTGTGAGTGTGTGAGTGTGTGTGCACGGTGCGTGTTCACACAAGCGGGATGATGCTTGTGGGCATGTGTACTACCAAAAAAAAAAAAAGACTGTGTACGAGGTCTATTAGATAAAAAAATGACACTTTTATTTATTTTTTTTTAACTATATGGATTTGAATGACGTGCGATTCCACCAATCATGCTTGAACCCTCGTGCGCATGCGTGAGTTTTTTCACGCGTCGGTGACGTCATTTCCCTGTGGGCAGGCCTTGAGTGAGATGTGGTCCCGCCCTCTCGGCTGAATTCCTTTGTTTCACACGCTGCTCGAGACGGCGCGCGTTGCTTTATCAAAAATTTTTCTGGACCTGTGAGGAATATCCGAGTGGACACTATTCGAGAAATTCAGCTGGTTTTCGGTGAAAAGTTTAACAGCTGATGAGAGATTATGGGGTGTTTCTGTCGCTGTAAGGACTTCCCACGGAGCGGGACGTCGCGCAGCGCTTCCAGGCGCCGTCATCTGGCTGTTTCGAGCTGAAAACATCCTAATTTAAGGCTCTGTTGACCCAGGATGTCGTGAGAGAACAGAGAAGATTCAGAAGAGGCCGGCATGAGGACTTTATGCGGACATTCCACTGTTTAAGGACATTTTTTAATGAAAGACGTGCGCGCAAATTCGCCGAGTTGTTTCCGTGATGACGCCGCAAATCTGTGTGCGCCACGACAGGAAAAACACCTCCGTGTTGAAAACCATTTATAAAATTCAGGCGGCTTTTGATGGCTTTCAACAAGTGAGTAACTGAGAAATTGTTTAACAGAATGAATGTCCACTCAGTTGTGCCTTACAGCTTTTGAAAAAATTTTGATCAAACAAAGCAGCAGTCTGAGCCATTCCTAAACAACAACAAAAAAAATCGAGGAGACTGTGGACCACTCCTCACTCAAAGACTGTCCACAGGCGAATGACGTAACCAACAGGCGTGAAAAAACTCTCACATGCCCACAAGGGTTCAAGCATGTCTGATGTAATCACACGTGATTCAAATCCATATGGTTTTTGAAAAAAATAAGGTCGGATACTTTTCTAATAGACCTCATATTTCTTCAGTGCAGTGAAAAAAATCACGTCAGATGGCTTACAGCGCAGTGGATTTGTTTTGTGTGTGTGTGTGTGTGTGTGTGTGTGTGTGCGCGCATGTATCAAATGTATGGAACAAAATTTGCACTCTAAATGGAACTAAATTGCACGCTAAATGCAATGGAACACAAATGGGACGAATAATCCATGTCACGTGACATACAAAGCACCAATCAAATGCCAAGGATCCACTCAGCTGTTATATAAAAACTACTGTTTAATTTCATTTGTTCAGCTGATCTCAGCATGCTAAACCTTTGTTGGAACCTTCAACTTTTTGTTGCACCTTATTAAAATTTCTACTTTTTATGTCAGGTTTTAAAGGTTTTACCAAAACAAACAAACCACCACAATAACAAAAACCAAGCCAAAGCTAAATGCATGCAGTAAAGGTTAGCATTTAGCGGTAGCTTCAGCTAAATGTTTTATTGGTTGATCAATTTAGTCTTATCACAGTTAAGGTTTTAGTTAGCAGATTAGCAGTTATTGGAGGTAACTTTTATGTTTGCTGTTCCCACCACAATGTAGTTTAAATGTTTGGACGGTGACACAAATGTTGCAAATTTTAAACTACACACCACCACAATGGTGCTGAAATGAAAACAATCAGGATGTGCTTGTAGTGTAAATTTGAGGATTATTGTTACCACAAATCATCACTTTTACAGCTAGTTTCTGTACATCTCTGCTCCACTCATACAGAAAAGGATTTTCACAAAACAAAACAAACAAACCTAGTTTTGAACATATGCTTTGTCAAGCTATAGCTAAAATTTCAAATTTTCTATTGTGTATAGTGAAAATCTTTGCATGCATCACCATAGTTTATATCCAGTGACTTAGAAATGTTCATTTATCCATCAATAACAACAATTCTTATAGTTTTCCAATTACGCATGGCCTCTGAAAATGGAAAGATTGTTTCTAAGGTTTGGCTGTAAATTCTAAATGGTAAACACCCTTAAATTAAAGCTTAAAATCAACACTACAAAGCACCCCGTGATTGTTGCATTTTCAACTACATTGCGGTGGTGGACAGAGGCAAAAATTATGAAAAGTGTGTCACTGTCCAACTAATTATGGACCTGAGTGCAGACACTGATTTTTCTGTACAACATATTCTTTCAGCTCCTGCAAACAACCCAGCAGTGGCAGCTCTGGCTCCAAGACCTGCACAGTGTGTTGAAAGACTTCCTACAAGATGAAAGAGCACATGGACCATAAACACGACAGACTGACTTCAGCATGTCCTGAACACCAGCCTGTCTCAATACCGAGGAAAAACGTGAATGCAACAAAGTCAGGAAAATGGATGCATGAATGTATGAGCAGCCCTGTAGTATTCAGAGAAACTGATGCCAATCAGAAAAGAACTTGTTCAAAGAAGGAAAACTGTTCCTCATCAAGCAATATTTGATTTTTAAGAGACACTAAATAAGTAAGCTGGGGAAAAATTTATTTTTTTCCAGAAAAGGAAAAAATCACAAGACGACAGAAATGGTTATGACTTCTTGTACAATACTTTTGTTAAAATAGTTCCTTATTTCTTCACACAGTAGTCACTACACCATAAATGCATCTTTGTAGGAGCATCAGATTTGCATGACATTAGAGGAAGATTCTATCCTAAGCACTTAAATGAGATTTGTTTGCAAATGTAAAAAACTGAAGGCGTTTCACCGCTCTACACGGCATCATGGGTACTAAGAATAAAGTGGTTTTACTGCCAAGCCCAAACCACTGTACAAAATATTTGTAGCTTTTTAAAAAAGTGTACGTTAATGCAATATTAATTTGAGTAAAATGGCTAGCTATGACTTTAATGTGAACAATCCAACTGAACTTGGTGTTGTTCACCCTTCCAGTCAGGTCACATTTATGAGAGTTTGTTTACGTGATGTGCAGAATTTCAATCATAGCTAATGTCAAAGTCAAAGTTTATTTTTATTTTTCTAAATATCAGTGCAATGCAATAGAAATAGTTTAGTTCTGGTAGCTGATAAACCTGTAGGTGCTTATTCATGATGCCTTTATACTGTACATATATCTGATAATATTTTAAAATATAAGAATATACAACTTCATGTTTTATTAAATCAGTGGTTTAAGACCAGTTCCTATGTAAAAATGTTTTGATATGGTTGATTGATTCCAGTTGTACTTCCTATCTATTGAAATCTACCTTTGCTATGGACACACAACTTCATTAAAGAGAACAACTGGAGGCCACCTTAAGGTTAATTCTTCTCTTTGGAAATCTAACTAAGCAACAGGGTCAAACTTGCAAGGGTCAACTGGCCATCAACAGAATTTAAGTTAGACTTTCCTAAACCCCATTGGGTAATTCAAGTTTCCTATCACTTGCCAAGCCTGCGTTTCAGGGCAGGAAGAAATCTGGACGCAATGCAATGCCGTGGAGGACATGCAGTCGCCATATGGAGCATCAGGTCCAACATCTGAGAGAGCAGAACTGTCAAAGCTAACTGAGCCATTGTGGTGTCGGTAACTCTTTACAATAAGGTATGTTATTTGGTGCAGTACTAAGGGCTTTTATTATGTATGTTTAGTAATCATTTATTGATTATATTCACTATCTTTACAAATTATTAAATAATATATAGATTACCACCCTAGTTAACATAACACATTAATAAATTATTACTGTTACTTGCTTATTACTGCATTAATTAGTGTCCCCTTATTGTAAATTGTTATCTAATAACTCACGAAAATGAGCCTTGACAGCTCCAAAAGAACAGCTGTTTGAGACGGCGTAAAGCAACAAATTAGATCTTTGTAATCACCTGTAAATATCCTATCTTTTTGTGTATATATGTAACATTTTAGGTAAAATATGATTATTACTTTTAGCCACATTCAAGTTATTTATAGTTTTAATAAAGCAGTAAGAAGAGTCTTGTTCCCCTCATTTGATTTTTCAGCGTGATGTATTTTGTCATGCCTGCCTCAATTTATAATGTACAAACTATTCCACTTGCTGTACGTTCAGAAAGCAGGAGTGTGACACAGACTTAGCAACATGATAGCAAGTAATAAATGTTCTTGAATATGCTTTGGATGTAACTTCATTAAAAATAGTTAAGCTATGCCTCTATGCACTAAATGTCTACAAAATGACTCAATTAAAGCAAATGTATTTTTATGAGTTAACTGAGCCCAGCATTTGTTTGGTTTTCCATCACACTCACACACACATATTTTGTGGCTAATATGGAAGATAGAGAACCAAGCTGTGAAATTAATTGAATTGCCTAATTATGCTTTAACTGACTTTCATCACATGGATTTTACAATGGGGAGGTGATGGTGGACATTGATTCCCCATGCGATGTGAGCAAATAGACTGTATTCATATTCACGGTTTTAGAGTATCCCAGAATCCTTTGTGCACTGGGGAGGGAGGCTTGATAATGTCTCAGCTTAATGCTAACTTTAACATTGAAAATGCCATAGACATGCTAATGTGCTAGCATCTGCCCTGTTTTTAAGTTATAAAATACATCTATCAACTTTTCAGAAGACCATAACAGGTTGGTTTAACATAAAAAAGGTAAATATTACTCCCAGACATATGCTCTTTAGGGTTTTAGCGGGGAAAAATTAAGATAAAGTGAAATAAAACAATCAATGAAGCAGCAGGTCGAAGATCGAAGCACTGCTTCATTAGTTCAAGGTTCAAAGCAAAGCTGTGCTGCAGAAACAGTTGATTATACAGACCCGCTGCAAGGTCTGTAATCAATATAGAGAAATGATCATTTTCCTGACAAACACCCCCAAAAACAACAGCCACTCTGAAGGACCGATAAGGGAATCGTTAAAAAGGCTATTGATGTCGATGGATTGAATCATTTCTTAAGGATACCCGAAAAGAACTGGTTCCTGACACACAGCCCTAACAGCAACATGCTTTTATTTTTATTTTTATAAAAGTCACGTTAAAGACTCACAATTATCTTAGTTAAACACCTAAATACATATTTTGGTTGAACTCACCTCCATAACGACGCAATGTTGCAAACAAGTTGCCGCAAACGCCTGTTTACACTAACAATGAAATCTTCCCTAGCGAGAACGTGATTAGATTTGACACCATAAAGGCATCAATAGAGTTTTTCCATCTGAAGCAGATATTTGAAGCACTTTACAATGATGCCTCCTGCTGGGAGCAACTTGGCCAAGGGACCGTTGTGATTTTCTTGTCTAACAAGGATTCAAACCGAGGATCTTCTCATCACAAGCCTCACTAACCTATAGACTCTTCATGTTTATGGCCAAGCTGCTTCCAGTTTTCAATTGGTTGCCCTGGATGTCAGCACTCTGACATCAGCGTGTGAATGTGAGGCATCATTGTAAAGCACTTTGAGCATCAAGTGGAAAAGCGCTATAGAAATTCATCCCATTTACAGTCTCTAATTACTAACGTCACAACAGCAGCAAAACTGAGTTTACGTTTAAGCACACAATATTACCCGACACACAAAAGCACTTATAAAACACTTCTGTCCACACTGCACTTTCTACTACTGGTCCCTGACCTCAATCCAGGGATTGTTGCTAAACTAGGCCAGGATTACAACTGTACCGACCTCCTACTGAAGGGCAGGTATACACACACACACACACACACACAGTGTGTGTGTGTGTGTTTTAGGAGATTGGCATAAACCTGTGGTCTGCCTGGGATCTTGCCAGTGGAGACCCAGGCCAGTTCTGTAGGATGGTCATTAGACCAACAAGTATACCACACGTGAACTTACCTGACCTAGAAGCATCATGTAGATTATAAAGAAAACGTGTTTTATATCTTTTAATTTAAACGGTTTATTCATTTGATTCTAGATTTGACTCTTCTGTCAGCTCTCAAGCCAACCCGTGCACCACTACTAAAGAAGAGAGTTACAGAAACAATTTACAAGTAAATGTCAAACAACACTGTATACAAATAAGATGCACAAAATTATTCTTTGTGGAGCAGCAGCACTCTTATTAGCAGACATGTCTTTATTTTACAGCAACAAGATGGATAAAGTGAACAAACATGGGCAGAATAAACAGATTTTCTTCCAAAAATTAATAGTATGCAAACTGTGATTGAGACTCTTTACAATCAAACAGTTTTTAGCTCTTTTAGACAACCGATGCAATGTCTCACTTTCAATTCAGTAACTTAATAAATGTGTTCTTTTCCTTTATTTAAAACATTGATATTTAGTTAAAACGACAAAGACACATTGATTGCATGTATGTACAAGGCTGAGGAGTCCGGGGTAAAATAAAATACCTTTTCCAATTCTCATAAATAGATTTGCTGTTTGTGGAAAGAATATAGAAAGACTGACATATTTCAAAAGACTTAATGTAAATCCCGTGTGTGTGTAGACAACTGACATAATAAATAATATAAACATTTCATTGAAAATATTTTTTAAAATCATCGCAGGGTGTTTCTCAGTCATTGTCATAGATGCAATCTGAAAAAAAAGGAATTATTAATTTAAAAACCAATTTGTATTATCCCTAAATTCTGTGAAAGCAACACCAGCGTTACAGTGGAAATGATTATGTATCATTAAAATAATAAAACTGTGCTATAGAACATACCGTTTCCAATATCATCGTAGATTTCTGCATCTCTGGAAATTTAAAAAAGTTTAATTGTAAAAGTAAATCACTTTTACATGTAAATCTCAATATGATCTCACACCAAGATTGTGATGGTGTCATGACAAGTAATTCAGTCTATTTGTTCATGATACAGTCATGAAAATGTAACACGCTTGCAAAATTAGTTCTCCATGGTATCACAAAATTTTGAGTGACATGGGAGGGTAGCCAGTATAGTCTGGCATTACTCTAAATTGGTGCAAAGACCCCTAAATGAACTAAAATGTAACTTGATGTGTGTGGTACTTACACTGCAACAATGTGGCTGGTCAAAACATAACCAACTGTAAAAGACAGGTACATTTGCATGTAAAGAATAAACGGTAGAAAAATCTTACAAATTGTTGAATACATTTAGGTATGACTTATTTAAAAAGTCAGATTCTTTAGCCGATACTCACATTTCCCCTCATCATTCCGACAGATCAGTTTGTTTTCCACGGCGTTAACAATGACATCCAGTTTTTCTCCTGGTTTGACTGGAAGATCTTTCCCACTCCATTTCTTAATGGTGAGTGTAGGAAGAATGGTCACTTGGTCCAGCACCTGTATGGGCCCGTCATACTGAAAGAGATAGAACTGTGTTAACATGACATTTGAACTGCAGATGTACTCTTTGTCATACTATGAAAATGTATATACTGCAGTCAAATGACATTTAATGTGTGTTATAGGTTTGATGTAACAGAAATCAAACAAAGATGATCAGTTTATTCACTAGAGTGAATACATTTACTATTCTGATAAAATAATACTGAAAGAATCATTGAATAATTAATACATTTATATAAGATTTTTAAGATTTATATGATTTTATCAAAAATGGTTATTGAATAAACAGGTTGCATTACTTGACTCTAAATTAATTATTAGCATAATCAAATACAAAATTGTATAACAACATGAATTCAAGATGTTCTTCATTATGTATGCTACTTCTGTGTAAAATGTTAAATGTCTGGAAAAAAATTTTTTAGCAAAGATTTTGTTTGATGATTTTATACATACATATATGATCTGGTGGATTTAAAAAACCTGTATGAAATATTATTAGAGAGACACACTTTAAACTTTTTCCTGAATTCCTTCTCTTCTTTCTCAAACTTTTTCTGCTTCTTTGGATCCGTCTCCTCATTCTTGTTTTTGCCTTTCAGCATGGGAATGCTGCAGAGCAGAATAAAGATGAGCTATAAACACAATAAGGAACTTCACATCTGTTTGCTTAATGTTTCATTGTTAAAAAAAATAATAATTTTCACCATTTTTAAAAGCTCATTTTAAATCACAGATGTAAACTGTTTAGAACTATAGAATGGTTGTAATAATTATACCTGCTAATGGGAGGAAGAGGTGGCAGATTTTGGGAGTCGACATCATCATATATCTCCTCGTCAATTGCTGCTCCTGGCTGAACTGTGGTAACTTATGGAATAAATCACAAATGCAACATTATTCATATATGTAGAAAAATCATATATCTGATGAGCATTTATTCTGTAAGAATTTAAATATTTGTAATAACTTTACGATGCATCAATATGTGTTCTTGAAAGCAAAATCAAGCGAAGTTGAAATATACTGTATTTACCACAGATACAAAGGGAATCTTCATTAAGCTGAAATTATTGACTTATTACTTTTTTGGCAGTGTTCAATGACATTCTTGTGATAATTTAACAGTTTTTCTTGGAGTCAGCAGTGAGCGTCGTATAGCACATTTTCATCAAGATGAATAAAAAGTGCATTTCTATGTTTTACCTGAACTCCTGTCTGTGGTAAACTGGCTGGGTGGTGGAGGGATTCTATCACAGAAGAAGAAAAATTATTCAGCGTAATTCATAATATTAATTAATGGTGGACCATTCAAATCAGCACACGGTCATATTTGTATATGACAAAGTTATATTTTGATTAATACAGGTAAATAATATTGATGGCTGTGTTAGCGGATAATTTGACAATTTTGGGGATTAAGTCAGCAGTTATGCATCAGCCACAGAGGTTTGCAGAAAGTAGTTCCAGAACCGAAGGTTAGAATTTATCCTCACAGATTGTTCAGACAGTAATTGGTTTAGAATTAATTATGCTTTAACAAGATTTGGAAAGATAATTGGGGAAAAAAGAAGATAGGTGATTAATGACAGTGGACAGCAGATTGGTATCAGTCTTATGGTATTTTACATTTTAGTGCCGGCAGGACGTCTGTTCCTCTTCAACATTCGTAGAAATTCAAGCGGTATAGGAGAACTCTTGAGGTCCAGAGGACTACAGAGTCAACCAAGGATGAAAAAACTTGTATTTTTTTTGTCTATTTGAAATTTGCCATTTCCCTGTGTACCTTTTTCATGCACATTCTACTGATATACTCATTAAAAAAAGTAATAAAAAGTCAAATGTTAAACTCCTTTATGCATCCACTCCTACCTGACTTCCAGGTTTTGATCAATGACATCATCATAGATCTCTCCCTCCTCATCTGGTGGTAGGGGTAGAACTATTGTAGGTTAACATTATAAAAGTTACATTTGGCATTAATCTAAAATTGTCAAGTCATCACAAAGTTAAACATGATGGCATTATTGATTAAATCGTACCTCCTGGTCCTTTGATCCCACTGCAGAGAGAAAAAATTGTGATATAGTCATTAATTTTTGCCACCTGTGATCACACATATCATATGAGGTGTTTGTGATCTACATCATGAAATGTATGTTAATTTACTTATTCAATGTTTATATGATTGGGTTTTATTTGAACTGAGGTAATTAACGATGTGATTCCTAAATCAGACTTTTTAAACGGATTTGAATATCTTTATATAATTACTGTGTTTTTGTTGTAAAGCTGAAGTTATTTTAAAACTGTGGGGTTTTTTCAGTTAGGACAAATTCCCTAAATCACTGGTTCATCCCAATCCAGTTTATTTCCAAATGTAAATTCTCAGTGTATTTGCCTGTGATGGATGCATTTTGACATCTCGTACCTGCTGTTGTCAGGAGCCACATCAATGTCATCATAGACATCAGGTTCGTACGCCTGCTGACGGCCATGAGATTTCAGTGTGTTAAAATCAATCTCCACTGAAGTAATCTTCACGTAACCGACTGTTGGACACAAACAAACATTATTGTTTTGATTTATGACCGTAAATGGAAAGCCGTTAGAATGTCACGAGTTTAAAAATAAACCAAGAAATGTTGAGGATGAGTGAGGATAAAGAATTTAAAAAACAGATGAGAAGTAAAATATACAATTGCCAGGTTGGTTGAAGGATTACACATCAGACTGAAAGTCGTTATCGCAGAAAATGAAGACGTGTGAAAGGTGGTAGACAGCCACAAGGGACAAATATGTGAAATTACTAGATCCATCTTGTGTCTGTCCCAACCATTTCCCCTCTGGGTTTCCTTGGACACGGATGATGTCCACGCATTCTCCCTGCTTCAGAGAAAGTTCTGCTTTACCGCCTCGGCAGTCCACTCGAGCTGTTCCTTTATGGATGGCCTCCAGTGGGCCAACCAACTAACACAAACACACAAAACAATAAAGTTAAGCAATTGCAAAGATGGTAGACTTATTTGAAAAGTGTGTGTGTGTGTGTGTGTGTGTGTGTGTGTGTGTGTGTGTGTGTGTGTGTGTGTGTGTGTGTGTGTGTGTGTGTGTGTGTGTGTGTGTGTGTGTGTGTGTGTGTGTGTATATATATATATATATATGTATGTATGTATAGCGGAGCCGTTAAAACTCAATTTGCAACCGTAACATCCAGCTCAAACTAACTGACTATAAAGCAAACTGTGGGACTTCTCTGTGTTCCCAGGGTGAAAAAGAAGTCAGCAGGTCAAACAGCTTTTAAGTATCGTGCACCCGCTCTGTGGAACGGTCTTCCTACCGAGTCGGAGTCTGCGGACATTTTTAAGTCAAGACTTAAAACCTATTTTTAATTCTCTTTCTTATGAATAGTTTGTATTTTTTATGAGTTTTATTCTTTTACTTCTGATTTTAATTATGTATTTGAATATTTTGTAATTTTTATTTATTTATTTTAAATTTTATGTTGAACTGTTATGTGTGAGGGGCCTTGAGATGGATTTTGTTGTGATTTGGCACTTTATAAGCTGAATAAATTGATTAAATTGAAACTGAAAATAAAAGTAAACATGAATCTAATGCGAAAATCACGCTAACAAAAAGGCTAATTGAAGCCAAAACGTATCAAATACAACAGTAACTAAATCTAACTGAATTCAAAGCTAAATGAATCTTAAAACTTATAGAAACCAAAAGAATATGAAGTGTCAACTGAATCCAAAACTAATGGAACATAAACCTAAATGAATATGAAGCTAAGTCATCTAGGGGTCATTCCTATTAACTTGTAAACATGACAAAGGGTCAGGGTCATGGTTAGATTACTCTGGGCTAATCAGATTGTGGTGTGGCACATAAGACCCTGGGATAATGGATATACCCCCATGTGGAACATAAAATGAGCTGAACATCAAGGTAACTGAATCTGCTCATCAAGATCACTCAAAAATGACAAATGATTACTGAAAATAGGAAAGTGTTATAAGTATTGTTGACTCACTTTGAATTTCTTTCTGGCATCTTGTTCCTTCTTTTCACGTTCTTTCTGTTCCTTCTTCTCAGCCTCAATACGTTTTTTCTCCTCCTTTTCTTCTTTCTCTCGCTTCTTTTCTTGTTCCTTCAGTTCCATTTCCCTTTGAAGGAAAAACAGCACGAGACACAGTAAGAATTAAATTTAGAAGACGAAAGACAATGATTATGGGACGTCTCCTGCAAAAGTGCTTTACAATAGTAGACTGTTTAGACACTGTCAAAAATTACGGTAATATGACTGAAGGCTGGCATCTCACGGAGCGGCAAACGCAGACGAACGTTGCGATTTTTGGATTCGCCAACTTTGTTCATGAAAATCAGGGTCCGTCTCTGCAACGTTTAGCGAAAATTAGCAACATTAGTGCAAATGTTTGCAAAAGTGTTTGTAATGATCGGAAAATAGTTGCCAGAATGTTTGGGACCTTTTAGTGCAGCAGATAACTGAAACAATTGTGCAAATGGTGATACAAGCACCAAAGTAGGCAAAAATACTCCTTAGACATTACTCTTTTGAACAAACCGACTGGCCACTTTCAATAGGCAGCCAGGTAGGTGTTAATTGAAGAATTACACAGGGGTCAAAATTAAAAGATGCTCAAATCATTTTGAAAACTACACCACATTATTTGTCTGATCGTAAAGATTCTAAAAAGGTATAGTTTGGACTATCTATGACTGAATGATCAGGAGCTATGGGGTAAAAACAGCAAGAATGATGACAAAGGTCAGTTTCAGTTTGTACAGGGGTCAAAAATTAAAGTTGCTCCAATTTTGGTAAAAAGTGATCCAAATTATTGGTTGAGGCTAATGGGATTAATAAATGGAATAGTTTAATTGTGTTGAATTTTTGGTCTCCAAAGTAAAGGTCAAACAAAGTCAATGTCCATTGGATTCTATGACATGTGACACCGTAACATGATAACTAAGCATGATACATGGTCTAAACTATTCCTTTTAAAAACCGTTTGCAAACCATTTTGCAACTTTTTAGGACCCATGACAATATCCAGCTTCGCCACTCTGTGAGATTTGATAGCCAAAACCTATACAATGCAGTGTGAGCATTGTACCAATGCAACAAATATATTTAGCCAATACAAAAACAGACAAAAATTAAAGAGCAAAACCCCTGCAAAGTTCGCAGAAAGACCCCAGATTATAATATACATGATCTCAATTACACGTCATATGTGCTTGTGGGGAAGGACATCCACATATTCAAAAGAGTGTGTTTTGCTGCTCCAGTGTTGTAGCTTTTCAAAATAAATGAGGGTCAATACTAGTGGCTTCTTGCAGTGACAAAAAGCAACCAGCAGAGAGTAGTGTTGGTAAGATAAACATGTGTGATGTTCAAGATGTCAAAAAAATTGCTTGTAATATTTAGTAAGAGGGTCAGATCAAATTAATTACCCAAATAAGCTCAGGTCAGCTAAAGGTTTTCACAACCTCAGTTGCTGCAAATAAGACTTCAATGAACAATTTTCCTAATCGATTCCACATGTATTGAATCATGCAACCAACAAGAAAGACCCACCCTGCTATAAATTCTATCTGCAATCTTTTACAATATTCACGGTGCACCCAGACACATTGCTGTGTCAAGATGATGTTGAAAATGCCATTGTAGGTTTGTGGGGACGTTGAAATAAAGTTTATCATTCTCTCACCATCGTTCATCAAGATCTTCATACATCTCACCATCACTGTTGTCCTCACTCTGTTAAAGACATGAAACAATACACATCAGTGAAAATGTAAACTTGTTGAGTGCAACATATTTTTATTAATTTTCTGTGTATGTTGCAATTTCCATTTACACCTTAATATGCACACCTTTCTTTTTATCTTTTTCTATTTGGGGGTTAATGGGACGTATCTCCTCAAACAGCCCTGATCCTCTATATCACAGGACCATTTACTTCATCCATCCACTTTCACGTTTTGTCTTCTGATCATTCCCTCTACCTTTTATGACTTTAGTTGTACCAAGGATTCTTTCATTTCTTATTGTAATTCCTACCACACTAAATGTCTCTTCACTGCCAGTGTATAATCTCCATACACCATTAGTGGGATTAAACCTGACTTCTGAGTGACTTGCAATTCCTAAGGCACACACTCCTGAGACCATGCATTCTTCAAGTTGTTCTATCCAGACTCCACTCTGTTATTTCGGCATCCAAATTCGCCACTTATCCTGCTTGTTTTTAAAATGCCACTTCTGTAAACTAATTTCTGAATCCCCTGTCTTCTGATAATATTCAGTCTGATGCTTCCAAAGCCATTTTCCATTTTTCTCCCTTCTGGTGCTGCAAACAACAACAACATCATCTGCATAGAAACTCATTTCTGTTTTAAGAATTAATTCAATGCTGCAAATCTGTGATATTACTATATTTGCAATATACTGCAGTCTTTGCATACATCAGCTCTTACCTTTAGCCTCTGACTTGGATGAGCTGGAGGACAGAAACAGAATCAATCTTAGAAGACAGTTTGATTATTTTGAATCATCAGCAACAGATAGATTTTATAGTGCCTGACAATTCAAACAGCTTCTTAGCTGTTTATAATTCTAAACAATGTAAAATAATATTACAAGTGAATATTTTTCGAAACAACTGCTGACAGAAACTATAGTGGCATGATATATTAAAATTCTTTTTTTTAATCTAAGGTGTGTAACAGTTTGATTTCCACCTGGTTCGATTTCCTTCACCTGGTCTTTTATGAATGGAGTTTGCATGTTCTCCCCTTATTTGTGTAGTTTCTCTCTGGGTGCTTCCTCCCACTTCCAAAGACATGCATGTTAGGTGAATTGGAACCTTTTAACTGACCGTACAAGGTGTGATTGAGAAGTTTTGAGCCTGACCCAGAAAAAATAGGGCGTGGTTCTCCATCTTTTACATTCTGAGAAACCAACATTTCTCAACAGCGCTCAGTGAGTGAAAACTTCACACATTCTCAAGAAATGTTGGTTTCTCAGAATGTAAAAGATGGAGCACCACTCAGGCTCAAAACCTCTCAACTGGCCCTCGCAAGTGTGAGTGAATGAATGAATTAATTGACAATAGGTGTGACTGAGCATGAGAATGTGTTTGTCTATATGTGGCCTTGCAGCCTGTCCAGGGTGTCCCCCACCTCTTGCCCAAAGACCACTGGAATACACTCCTGCTCCCCCGTGATCCTTAAATGGAATAAGTGAGTATAGAAAATGAATGGCTGAATGAACGTACAGTCCCTGGTATAGTTGAATGAGTGTTATTAGAGTACCTGCAGTTGGTGGCAGTGGTGGTGGTGCTGGGGAACTAATCAATCCAACATCATCATAGTTCTCATCAGGGTCTGGCTGAATTCTGAAAACCATGTTCAGCCTTTATATTTCACGTGTAGACAATAAGGTTGTTTATAATTATTAGTTTTACATTGCACTTCTAAGCATGCTTGGGTTTGACGATGTGGATTACATACATGGCTCCAGGGTGTCTTGGAGGCAGACTTGGTGCTTGAGTTGGTTGATTGGGTTGAGTTGGGATCACTTGGTTACTGGTGTTACTAGGGTGTGAGGTCGGAGGAGGCGGGAGGAAGGGTTTCTTCAAGGTACCAGGACCTGTAATGAGACACAGGTGGCATAAAACACAAAACAGTGAGACCTCACAGAATTGTACAGTGCATCCAGAAAGCATTCACAATGCTTTTCCACTTTTGTTATGTTACAGCCTTATTCAAAAATTGAGTAAATTATTTTTTTCTCTCAAGATTTCACTCACAACACCCCATAATCACAACATGAAAAAAAGTTTATTTTTTTAATTTTTGCAAAATCATATGCACATAAAGTAGTGTTCAGAATAATAGTAGTGCTATGTGACTAAAAAGATTAATCCAGGTTTTTGAGTATACGAGGTCTGTTAGAAAAGTATCCGACCTTTTTATTTTTTTCAAAAACCATATGGATTGAATCACGTGTGATTGCATCAGCCAAGCTTGAACCTTCGTGCGCATGCATGAGTTTTTTCACGCCTGTCGGTTGCGTCATTCGCCTGTGAGCAGGCTTTGAGTGAGCACTTGTCCTCCCCTCTCGTCTGTTTTTTTTTATTGTGAATAAATGTCTGAACGATTTGGAGCTTTGCTGCATCAATTTTTTTCCAGAAACTGTGAGAGACCTCCAGGTGGACACCGTTCGGAAAATTAATATGGCTTTCAGGGACAATTTTATGGGGATTACACTGATTAAGGAGTGATCCAGACGGTTTAAAGAATGCCCACAACTGCTGAGAGCGCGCCGCGCTCCGAGCGCTGATTGACAGGCTCAAACCCTGCTGAAACAACCAGATCATTTCCAACGTGAAGGCTTTGTTGATCTGGGACGTCATCTGACTTTCACAAAAAGGCAGAAGGCGGGGACATCAGCACTTTTTCGGCACATTCCACTGTTACAGGAGTTTTTTTCATGGAAAGAAAAGCGGAGGGACGCGCCATGGAGCCGTTCATAACGCGGCACAAAACCACCTCCGTGTTGGTCTCACAGGACGGCTTTCAGGTGGATTTCAGACGGCTGTCGGTTGCTTTTCAGTCGTGTGATTATCCGAGAAATTGAGCATGAGCTGGACATGCCAGAACATGTCCTGTAAGGTTTCATCACGGTGTTGCTTTGCACCATGCGGCTCCACCACGACACGTGGAATTCCGCTCCTCTTTCCATGACAAAAACTCCTGTAACAGTGGAATGTGCCGTTCATTACTAAACTGGACGCTGTCTTGATCCAGTATGTCATCTGACTAGCACAGGAATTGTGAAAAAACGTGGACATCAGCACTTTTTCGGCACATTGAGACAGACGTGTGGAGGAGTTCCACGCGTCGCGGTGGAGCGCATGGCGCAAAGCAACGCTGTGATGAAGCCTCACAGGACATGTTGGGGCATGTCCAGCTCATGCTCAATTTCTCGGATAATCACATGACTGAAAAGCAACAGAGAGCCGTCTGAAATCCACCTGAAAGCCGTCCTGTGAGACCAACACAGAGGTGGTTTTGTGCCGCGTCATGAACGGCTCCGTGGCGCGTCCCTCCGCTTTTCTTTCCATGAAAAAAACTCCTGTAACAGTGGAATGTGCTGAAAAAGTGCTGATGTCCACGCCTTCTGCCTTTTTGTGAAAGTCAGACGACGTCCCGGATCAACAAAGCCTTCACAATGGAAATGATCTGGTTGTTTCAGCGGGGTTTGAGCCTGTTGATCGGCGCTCGGAGCATGGTGCACTCTCAGCAGTTGTGGCCGGTCTTTAAACCGTCTGGATCACTCCTTAATCTGTGTAATCCCCATAAAATTGTCCCTGAAAGCCATATTAATTTTCCGAACAGTGTCCACCTGGAGGTCTCTCACAGTTTCTGGAAAAAAATTGATGCAGCAAAGCTCCAAATCGTTCAGACATTTATTCGCAATAAAAATCCGACGAGAGGGGTGGACCAGTGCTCACACAAAGCCTGCTCACAGGCGAATGACGCAACCGACAGGCGTGAAAAAACTCACACATGCGCACGAAGGTTCAAGCTTGGCTGATGCAATCACACGTGATTCAAATCCATATGGTTTTTGAAAAAATAAAAAGGTCGGATTCTTTTCTAACAGACCTCGTATTTCTTATTGTTACATGGGAAACAAGGTACCAGTAGATTCAGTAGATTCTCACAAATCCAATCATTCATGATATGCACACTCTTAAGGCTATGAAATTGGGCTATTAGTAAAAAAAAGTAGAAAAGGGGGTGTTTACAATAATAGTAGCATCTGCTATTGACGCTACAAACTCAAAACTATTATGTTCAAACTGCTTTTTTAGCAATCCTGTGAATCACTAAACTAGTATTTAGTTGTATAACCACAGTTTTTCATGATTTCTTCACATCTGCAAGGCATTATTATAATTTTGTTGGTTTGGAACCAAGATTTTGCGCATTTACTAGTGTGCTTGGGGTCATTGTCTTGTTGAAACACCCATTTCAAGGGCATGTCCTCTTCAGCATAAGGCAACATGATGTCTTCAAGTATTTTGACATATCCAAACTGATCCATGATACTTGGTATGCGATAGATAGATAGATAGATAGATAGATAGATAGATAGATAGATAGATAGATAGATAGATAGATAGATAGATAGATAGATAGATAGATAGATAGATAGATAGATAGATAGATAGATAGATAGATAGATAGATAGATAGATAGATAGATAGATAGATAGATAGACTTATTGATCCCAGAGGGAAATTCAAGGAATCCAGCAGCTTGCACATTAGACAAGACACACACATCACCAGACATACAAATAAGATTAAATAAATAAAAGAAAATAGACCACTCAATAAAAACCACTAACTAAACTAAAACTAAAAATAAAATTTTGTCAGCGTCCAGTCTCACAGAATATAACGGAGGAGTAAATATAGTGTAATAATGCAGTAATAAGGAGGTAGTGCAGATGTAAACAGTACACAATATAAACAGTGTAGGTTGTGCAAAGAAGTAAACCGTGTAAACATTGTTGGTAGTGCAAAAAAAAAAAAAAAAAAAAAATATATATATATATAGGCCCAACACCATAGTAGGAGAAACATGCCCATATCATGATGCTTGCACCACCATGCTTCACTGTCTTCACTGTGAACTGTGGCTTGAATTCAGAGTTTGGGGGTCATCTCACAAACTGTCTGCGGCCCTTGGACCCAAAAAGAACAATTTTACTCTCATCAGTCCACAAAATATTCCTCCATTTCTCTTTAGGCCAGTTGATGTGTTCTTTGGCAAATTGTAACCTCTTCTGTACATGTCTTTTATTTAACAGAGGGACTTTGCGGGGGATTCTTGCAAATAAATTAGCTTCACACAGGCGTCTTCTAACTGTCACAGCACTTACAAGTAACTCCAGACTGTCTTTGATCATCCTGGAGCTGATCAGTGGCTGAGCCTTTGCCATTCTGGTTATTCTTCTATCCATTTTGATGGTTGTTTTCCATTTTCTTCCATGCGTCTCTGGTTTTTTTGGTCCATTTTAAAGCATTGGAGATCATTGTAGATGAACAGCCTATAATTTTTTGCACCTGTGTGTAAGTTTTCCCCTCTTCAATCAACTTTTTAATCAAACTACGCTGTTCTTCTGAACAATGTCTTGAATGTCCCATTTTCCTCAGGCTTTCAAAGACAAAAGCATGTTCAACAGGTGCTGGCTTCATCCTTAAATAGGGGACACCTGATTCACACCTGTTTGTTCCACAAAATTGATGAACTCACTGACTGAATGCCACACTACTATTATTGTAAAAACCCCCTTTTCTACTTTTTTTTTTTTTACTAATAGCCCAATTTCATAGCCTTAAGAGCGTGTATATCATGAATGCTTGGTCTTGTTGGATTTGTGAGAATCTACTGAATCTACTGGTACCTTGTTTCCCATGTAACAATAAGAAATATACTCAAAACCTGGATTAATCTTTTTAGTCACATAGCACTACTATTATTCTGAACACTACTGTAAGTATTCACACCCTTTCTCAATACTTTGTTGATGCATCTTTGGCAGCAATTACAGTCTCAAGTCTTCTTGAATATGATGCCACAAGCTTGGTGCACCTGTCTTTGGGTAGTTTTGCCCGTTCCTCTTTGCAGCAACTCTCAAGCTCCATCAGGTTGGATGGAGAGCGTCGGTGCACAGCCATTTTCAGATCTCTCCAGAGATGTTCAATCGGATTCAGGTCTGGTCTCTGACTGGGCCACTCAAGGACATTCACAGAGTTGTCCTGAAGCCACTCCTTTGATATCTTGACTGTGTGCTTAGGGTCATTGTCCTGCTGAGAGGTGAACCGTCCCCCCAGTCTGAGGTCAAGAGTGCTCTGGAGCAGGTTTTCATTCAGGATGTCTCTGTAAAATCCTGACTAGTTTCCCAGTTCCTGCTGCTGAAAAACATCCCCACAGCATGATGCTGCCACCACATGCTTCACTGTAGGGATGATGCTTGATTTCCTCCAAACATGACCCCTGGCATTCACGCCAAAGAGTTCAATCTTTGTCTCATCAGAGCAGAGAATTTTGTTTCTCATGGTCTGAGAGTCCTTCAGGTGTCTTTTGGCAAATTCCAGGCGGGCTACCATGTGCCTTTTACTAAGGACTGGTTTCCATCTGGCCATTTTACTGTACAGGCCTAATTAATGGATTGCTGCAGAGATGGTTGTCCTTCTGGGAGGTTCTGCTCCCTCCACAGAGGAATGGAGAATGGAGCTCTAACTGAGTGACCATCGGGTTCTTGGTCACCTCCCTGACTAAGACCCTTCTCCCCTGATCGATCAGTTTAGGACAGGCAGCCAGCTCTAGGAAGAGTCTTGGTGGATCTGAACTTCTTCCACTTACGGATGATGGAGGCCACTGTGCTCACTGGGACCTTCAAAGCAGCAGAAATGTTTCTGTACCCTTCCACAGATTTTTGCCTTGAGACAATCCTGTCTCGGAGGTCTATAGACAATTCCTTTGACTTCATGCTTGGTTTGTGCTCTGACATGCACTGTCAGCTGTGGGACCTTATATGTAGACAGGTGTGTGCCTTTACAAATCATGTCCAATCAACTGAATTTACCCCAGGTGGACACCAATTAAGCTGGAGAAACATCTCAAAGATGACCAGTGGAAACAGGGTGCACCTGAGCTCAATTTTGTGCTTTAAAGGTAAAGGCTGTAAATCCTTATGTACATGTGACTTCTTAGTTTTTATTTTTTATTTTTAATAAATTAGAAAAAAATCTAAACAAACAAAAACATTTTCACATTGTTATTATGGGGTATTGTGTGTAGATGTTTGATGGGAAAAAAAAATAATTTTACCCATTTTGGAATAAGGGCTGTAACATAAAATGTGAAAAAAAGTGAGGTGTGGTGAACACTTTCTTGAGTGCACTGTAAACTCACTGTGAAGGACACCATCAGGTCTGGCAGATGAGGGTCTGTGTGTGGCGTGTTGTGTGTCTGAAAGTAGACACTCTCATTTGAAACTATCCCTGACTGCTGAAAGTTACTTCCCCATGTGATGAAATAATTTCAACTCACAGAGGGGAGAGCAAGTGCTGGTAGGGGGGGTGACTACACAGGAACTTGGCTGGAGGAATAGAGGAACTAAGTATATGTCAGTGACTTTAGTCCCTTATCTGAAGCTTTGAGCAACCGCGGCATCTGTACAAAGTTTGTGCAACATGTACACAATGAAAATTCACAGAGAAAATTGTATTTAATTGTAATGCATATGTATAAAATGCTGCAGCTGCATTGATGTGAAGACAGAAAACCTCACCTGTATTCTGTAAAGGACAACAGTGAAACCACACTGGTGAAGAATGTTTTTCACACTTTTTAAGTGTGATTGCAAGTCTGTTGTGGTTGTAACAGAAAGGAGATTCACTTGAAACAGCAGGCATTAAAGGAACCCTGCTGTTTCAATCGGCCATCAGGCTTGAAACGCTTTGATTGCACTCATTTTGTCTCATTTGTCCTCATAATAGAGAAGCTTCCGATACGAATGTTTAGTTACAATTTTGTGACAGTCATTTCTCATGTGATAAGTTATGGATGTACCAATGCTCCACTGCATGTCAGAGAGACTTAGAAGGGCACTTATTAGAGAAAATATTTTTCTGCATTCTTAAAACATTTATTTGAAGACTTCCGTGCCATTCCACATTATGCCAGTGTGTCCCAAAACGTAGCGTTGCAATACTCACCTGGTCTTGTTCTTGCTACCTCCACAGAGTCAGTCTTTTTGACTTGAGACTGAGTCAAGCTCATCTGTTTGGAGGGTGGCAAGACCGAACTTGATCGAAGTGCGACAACAAAACTAAAATGAAAGGTATTCATGTCAGACTCACCCTTTTCACTGTTTGATGAAAAATAACTTCCTGACCTCGTGGGCAAAATGACATGACGTTGAAATCTGACATTGAATCGCTTAGAAAATATGCTGGATTTAAAAACTGGATCAACATACTACATATTCACTGTAAATATTGAATATAATATTCATCTTATTATAATCAATGTTAAAATCAATAAGTATCATGGCTGCTATTTTTGTGTAAATAAATAAATATGCATTTTGTGTGGTTTCTGACAGAATGAAAAGATCAAAACACAGCTGAAGAACCCAATCACATTTTTCATGTTGTATCAGTGTCACGTTCTGATGTTGTTGCAATACAATTCAATTTCATTAATTATAGTATAGCGCCAAATCACAACATAGGTCACCCCAAGGCGCTTCACAAGGGTAAGGTATAACCTTGTCAAACCCCCTGAGCAAGCATGTACACTACAGTGGAAAGGAAAACTCTATTGGGTATTTTCGAGGAAGAAAACCTCAAGCAGACCAGATTCAGGAGAAGTGACAAACTGTTTCTGCATATTAACAATAACAACAATTCTACGGTGGCCCAAAGAGGCCAAATGCACTGCAACTCTTGCAGTGCATTTGGCCTCTTAGGGCCACTGTACAATCCTTTAAAAAAATGTACAACAAAATTGTCAAACATGCAAACAGAAATAATGTTGACTAAAAACAAGATAAAGTCCAGCGGATATCATGACCTAGATCGATGTCAGCACTATATATATATATATATATATATATATAATATATACTATATTATATAATATATATATATATATAATATCTATATATATATATATATACTATATATATATATATATATATATATATATATATATATGTGTGTGTGTTCTGTCGTGTGTATGTATGTAGTAGTGACACATCTAAAGTTGCAGGACACTGGCCCTCGAGGACTGGAGTGTGAAGATCTCTGGCCTACAGACAGGAGGGCATTGTCTGGTGGACTGGTGTGCACTCAACAACCTGGACCTCAACACCACTAAGACCAAAGAAATTATCATGAACTTCAGAAAATCATGGCTGACTGAGCCCCCAGTCCTCTGCAATCAGGGTTGAGGAGGTAGACAGGGTGGGTCTGAAGCTTCAAGTTTTCTGGAAGTCCACATTTAATAGGTCTCACATGGTAACATTGATCCCCAGGTGGACCACCGCCAAGGCGAGACTTTACTTCCTTAGGAAGTTAAAGCTGTCAAATCTGCCTCAATATCTTTTGGCAATGTTTATTGTGTAACCATGAAGAGCCTTCAGACTGTTACTATACAGTGTGGTATGGCAGCTCCACTGAAGCAGAACAGGAAGGTTCTGAGGTGGTTTTGAGGGCAGCTCAGCATGTGACTGGGACCACACTACCATCCTTAGAGGACATTATGCTGCTATGACCTAAATAGAAGCCACCTGTATTATAAAGCACACATTCTAGCGTGGACACTGCCTGTTCTGTTCTTCACCTTCTCCTCAGGGAAGAGATTCAGGGCCATCAACTGCAGAACCAACAGCGTAACAACAACAACAAAAAAAGCTGGTGAACTCTGTCACCCCAACTCTAGTACCACAGGAACCTCAGAAAGACGTTTGTAAAGTAAATAAATAAATATAATCATAATTGTAGGTAAATTATGGTCAACATTCTACTGATATGAAGTATGCTTGCTGAAAGAAACTCTGTAGGACAATTTAAAGACAGATAAAAGTAATCTACTAGTGCTGAAAAAGGCTGGAATGGAGATATTGCAAAAAATGTATGACCTATTGGATCGGTCACTTAGAGTTATAGGTCACTTAGAGTTAAGCTGTGCATAATTTGATAGTGTTTCTTTGTACTATAATCTTTAGTGAATGCACCTAATTGTATTGTTACTTTCATATATTGTCCACTATCAAGCAGATAAAGCTATTATACTTACCCTGTTGTGTCTGATGATTTTGGACGTTAATGCTGGATTTACGGTCGCAAATTGAGTTTCACCATAACTGTAACAATGGTATAACAACAGCTATTTGCGACGTAATCCAGCATTAATGTCCGCAAACCATCAGACACAGAGAGGTTATTGCCATTCTAATCCAATCCATTGTATTGCAGTGTTGTTTTTTCTGTAAGTAATTCAGTCGGCGAAGCTTACTGTAGCAACAGCGTCGTCCCTCCCCCTCTCCCAGCGCCATTATTGACATCTGTGCTGCAAATGGGTCAGGGCGTGGGTAACCACATCAAATATGAAACGGTTTGAATATTTTGCCACGTCCAAATCAATATTTTAGCGTCGGAAATCTCACATATAGAGAATTGGAATCTGGATTAGAATAGTATTCAACAACTCTGCAACACGACATTTACCATCATCAGCGGCTCTCTGTCCATTTCTGAATCGCTCAGGTTGACATTGAGGGGTCGGTGGGTTCACTGGGGCAGTGCCCAAAGCCAAACTGTTGAGGATGAGGAGTACGATTGGGTTATGAAGTGGCTTTCTCCCTTACGCCACTGTCTTGAGACGGGGGCTTTACTGGTTCTTAATGCTTGGTTTTTTACTGGTTGGTGGTTTGGGTGGAGGGGTGGTGTTAGCAGCACTAAGAGAAGGTTGTTTGGCTCCATCTTCCAGTAACATCGGTATTTGAGTGTTCACTCCTTGCTCTGCTCTTTAATGAAGACATTCTGAGCACTCTTGTAGTTGGAAAGGGGTTCTAAGCAGAGTTAGGTGGAGGAAAAGGTTGTTTTGCAATGTCGTGTTGGTTTTGTGATTTTCTTCAGTTTGCTGTCGCAATTTTTGAATGCTGTGCTTGGTTTATGTTGTAAGGGTGGCACTTAGGAGGAGTGGTATTAGTAATGGATGGTACACTCCCATTGTCATCCTTCACCCAGCTTGGCTTGGAGCCGAATGCTGGAGATGGTTTAGATAAGCCAGGGTTGTAGCAACAGGGGGCTTGTGGACTGTGGGCTTCTGCTGAGAGCTTTGAGATTCAGGAGCCTGTGGAGGATGTAGGGGCTGTTTATTAATGAGCAAAGGTTTATTGTGGTGCTGCGTCATCCTTATTTGCAAAACTGGCAGCCAGAGATTATAGCTGTGTGGTGACTTGATATGTCTGTGTCACTTTTAGTTAATATTGTATTTTTCATGTAAGTGGGTTTTTGGGGAATGGGCATAGCACTGCTCGTGTTGCTCCCTGAGATGGGTTTCTTGGTCTGCAGTGTTGGGCCAGAGGATAGGGGTAGCATGCAGGGGTTGTTTGGTATGTCCAGCTGGCATGGAAGGAACATCCTCAGAATTAGTCCCGCCTCCTTGAAAGCGAGCCATGATGCCTTTACATCAGCCTCTGTTATCCTGGAATGAAGGGAAGACAAGCAGGAACAGGTTTAAACAGATGAACACTGGAGTAAGATATAATGGACTGTGTTGAACATCTCCAAACGTTCAGAACATGCAAAATTATTCACACTGTGCATGACCCACTATGTAGCAAGCTGCTCCCAAGCAGATTTTTGGACCAGTTGTTTATGCTTTTATTGTGTTGTGAAGATCTTCCCAACATACAAACCTTTTCAGTTCTAGACTACATCACCAGAAATTGATTGACAGGTGTTCAAGTGTGATGGTCAGGTGCGAAAAGTAGTGGGCTTGCGACCAGAGAGTCCTCAGTTTCAAGTCATTGAGCTCCCCAAGTTGCCCCCAGTATGCATTTGAATGACAGCACTGTGATGTTGGTTAATGTGAGGCATCACTGTAAAGCGTTTTGAGCTTTAAAACACTGTATATTCCAGTTACATTTATTTTTTCAGCAGAGCAGCTTTGATGACCTGATCCTAAATAATTAGACACCAACTTAAAACAATATAACCAACAGTTGTGGAGATATTGTATAATGTCAATGGAAGCATGAACGGATGGAAGGACAGGCAAAATATTTATGAATTTAATCCTTCACTTAATCAAGTTGGTCAACAGATTGGTTCTGGTTGAGCAATTATTCATAAAACAAGAAACAGAACAATAAAAAGGTACTTTAAATTTCAACATAAAATTATTTTATTTTAAAGATATTCATAATATTTATAAACGCTATACTATATTATTGCAATATAATGAACACACAGTGCTGAAATGAAATTATTTTTGTTATAAAAAAGTAAACATTACCAATTCTTAGACTGCACTCAGTTTTAAATAATAGGCTTCTATTTGTTAAATTCATTTAATTGTAGTCCTTATGTAAATTCTTCATTCTACAGTTAATCAAAAAAAAGCTGAAGTATCACTTCAAGCATTGAAATTACAGTTTGTTGGCTGACTTACATCGGCTGCTTCATTTATATTTTAGAACACAATATCAGCTGCATGAATCACTTAATGCATCTTTATTATCTGAAGTTCGCATCATAAGTCATCGATCCATTCAGCTAACTCCAAAGCTCCAATCACACATCCACATTCAAAACACTCAATTTAATGTGTTCACAGGCACAAATAGGTTCAAATACTGTAATAATAGCAACAATAATCATAATAATAATAAATCATCTTCCTTCTCTCCATTTAACCTGCCCTCACTGTAAATCTGAATATGTTGGCTTAACTAAAATTAAATATAATAATAATAATAATAATATAGGTAGCTGATTACCTTGGGGTTTTTAAGTTTTGAATTTCAATATTTGACTTCAATGTTGCATATTTTTTGATTGCAGCTATGTTAAAATACTAATTACTGTATTTCCAGAGTATAAGTCGCACCTGTCCAAAAAATACCTATTGAAAAAGAAAAACCCATAAAATCAGCATGTTTTTCTGTTTTGGTGCATTGTTGTGGTATACTTTTATTATTGGAATTCATTTATTTTTATCTTTTTATTTTTATTTATTTTGTTTAGCTCTTTGATTTCTGGCAAAACCCACTTATTCACTGGTATGGAGTATAAGTCACAGACCTCCAAACTAGTTGAAAAATGGTAAAATATGGTAAATTAATTTCTATTTTTTTGGTTGTTTCAGTGTAAAGTATTCAAGTTCATAAAATGTAATATTAGGTACATAAAACAAATATTAAACAATACTCAAGCTGGAACTGCAAGTATGAGACAGATTTCATTATTGCACAATGGAAATTCAGCACGCTGGGATTTAGTTATTTTTTTCCACAGGCTCTTTCACACACAGGGGCACTCGGGAATTTATCCACCAATTGACCAGTTTCAAAACCACATGCTTTCCCATTTGCACCAGTACCCCAAAGCAGTGTCTTCCCATAAATGTGTATAACTCGTGCTATTTTCCTTTTGGTGTGTGATTGCATACCAAAAATGAAAGCAAAAACATCTGATGAACTTCTTGATTAAGGATCTGTCTTTATCAAACATAACTGAAACTAAGATAGTTGAAATATTTGTTAGTGCACCATGTGGCAGAGTTAGTAGAAGAGGTTGCTCATTAACCAGAATGTCCCTGACTCAGTGCCTGCTTCCTTTTGTCACAGTGCAAAGCACATAAGGTTTTTCAGGATGTTCCATTATTATGCTCATTTACATTGATTAAACTCAAAGTAAGCACATTCATTTTACGTAAAACACATTACGTTTTGGATTTTCAGATAACTAAACTTCTAGAATGAAAAAAGAGAACCCAATTATATTCTTTAGTTAGCAACACTTAAGTGACTTAAGTTAGCATAAAAATGATTTGTTACCTAAGTTAACTTGGTTGAACCCAGTTTATTTGAGGGTTACAAATTGAAGCACTTTATTAAGTTATTAAGTTAAGTCTCTTTTTTCAGTGTACACTCAAAACATGGCTCTTTGGATGAACTCAATTCAATTATGTGCATGATTTCCATCTAATAAATATATGTTGCCCCAACTCAAAACACATCCATGCACAATAATGTAATTTAATTGAGTTAGGGCTACATATGTTTATTAGATGGAATCCAATCCAATGAGTCAGTTTTTTGAGTACGTCACACAAACAAATTCAACTTTTTGTTGCACCTTATTAAAATTTCTACTTTTTATGTCAGGTTTTAAAGGTTTTACCAAAACAAACAAACCACCACAATAACAAAAACCAAGCCAAAGCTAAATGCATGCAGTAAAGGTTAGCATTTAGCGGTAGCTTCAGCTAAATGTTTTATTGGTTGATCAATTTAGTCTTATCACAGTTAAGGTTTTAGTTAGCAGATTAGCAGTTATTGGAGGTAACTTTTATGTTTGCTGTTCCCACCACAATGTAGTTTAAATGTTTGGACGGTGACACAAATGTTGCAAATTTTAAACTACACACCACCACAATGGTGCTGAAATGAAAACAATCAGGATGTGCTTGTAGTGTAAATTTGAGGATTATTGTTACCACAAATCATCACTTTTACAGCTAGTTTCTGTACATCTCTGCTCCACTCATACAGAAAAGGATTTTCACAAAACAAAACAAACAAACCTAGTTTTGAACATATGCTTTGTCAAGCTATAGCTAAAATTTCAAATTTTCTATTGTGTATAGTGAAAATCTTTGCATGCATCACCATAGTTTATATCCAGTGACTTAGAAATGTTCATTTATCCATCAATAACAACAATTCTTATAGTTTTCCAATTACGCATGGCCTCTGAAAATGGAAAGATTGTTTCTAAGGTTTGGCTGTAAATTCTAAATGGTAAACACCCTTAAATTAAAGCTTAAAATCAACACTACAAAGCACCCCGTGATTGTTGCATTTTCAACTACATTGCGGTGGTGGACAGAGGCAAAAATTATGAAAAGTGTGTCACTGTCCAACTAATTATGGACCTGAGTGCAGACACTGATTTTTCTGTACAACATATTCTTTCAGCTCCTGCAAACAACCCCAGCAGTGGCAGCTCTGGCTCCAAGACCTGCACAGTGTGTTGAAAGACTTCCTACAAGATGAAAGAGCACATGGACCATAAACACGACAGACTGACTTCAGCATGTCCTGAACACCAGCCTGTCTCAATACCGAGGAAAAACGTGAATGCAACAAAGTCAGGAAAATGGATGCATGAATGTATGAGCAGCCCTGTAGTATTCAGAGAAACTGATGCCAATCAGAAAAGAACTTGTTCAAAGAAGGAAAACTGTTCCTCATCAAGCAATATTTGATTTTTAAGAGACACTAAATAAGTAAGCTGGGGAAAAATTTATTTTTTCCAGAAAAGGAAAAAATCACAAGACGACAGAAATGGTTATGACTTCTTGTACAATACTTTTGTTAAAATAGTTCCTTATTTCTTCACACAGTAGTCACTACACCATAAATGCATCTTTGTAGGAGCATCAGATTTGCATGACATTAGAGGAAGATTCTATCCTAAGCACTTAAATGAGATTTGTTTGCAAATGTAAAAAACTGAAGGCGTTTCACCGCTCTACACGGCATCATGGGTACTAAGAATAAAGTGGTTTTACTGCCAAGCCCAAACCACTGTACAAAATATTTGTAGCTTTTTAAAAAAGTGTACGTTAATGCAATATTAATTTCAGTAAAATGGCTAGCTATGACTTTAATGTGAACAATCCAACTGAACTTGGTGTTGTTCACCCTTCCAGTCAGGTCACATTTATGAGAGTTTGTTTACGTGATGTGCAGAATTTCAATCATAGCTAATGTCAAAGTCAAAGTTTATTTTTATTTTTCTAAATATCAGTGCAATGCAATAGAAATAGTTTAGTTCTGGTAGCTGATAAACCTGTAGGTGCTTATTCATGATGCCTTTATACTGTACATATATCTGATAATATTTTAAAATATAAGAATATACAACTTCATGTTTTATTAAATCAGTGGTTTAAGACCAGTTCCTATGTAAAAATGTTTGATATGGTTGATTGATTCCAGTTGTACTTCCTATCTATTGAAATCTACCTTTGCTATGGACACACAACTTCATTAAAGAGAACAACTGGAGGCCACCTTAAGGTTAATTCTTCTCTTTGGAAATCTAACTAAGCAACAGGGTCAAACTTGCAAGGGTCAACTGGCCATCAACAGAATTTAAGTTAGACTTTCCTAAACCCCATTGGGTAATTCAAGTTTCCTATCACTTGCCAAGCCTGCGTTTCAGGGCAGGAAGAAATCTGGACGCAATGCAATGCCGTGGAGGACATGCAGTCGCCATATGGAGCATCAGGTCCAACATCTGAGAGAGCAGAACTGTCAAAGCTAACTGAGCCATTGTGGTGTCGGTAACTCTTTACAATAAGGTATGTTATTTGGTGCAGTACTAAGGGCTTTTATTATGTATTTTAGTAATCATTTATTGATTATATTCACTATCTTTACAAATTATTAAATAATATATAGATTACCACCCTAGTTAACATAACACATTAATAAATTATTACTGTTACTTGCTTATTACTGCATTAATTAGTGTCCCCTTATTGTAAATTGTTATCTAATAACTCACGAAAATGAGCCTTGACAGCTCCAAAAGAACAGCTGTTTGAGACGGCGTAAAGCAACAAATTAGATCTTTGTAATCACCTGTAAATATCCTATCTTTTTGTGTATATATGTAACATTTTAGGTAAAATATGATTATTACTTTTAGCCACATTCAAGTTATTTATAGTTTTAATAAAGCAGTAAGAAGAGTCTTGTTCCCCTCATTTGATTTTTCAGCGTGATGTATTTTGTCATGCCTGCCTCAATTTAATGTACAAACTATTCCACTTGCTGTACGTTCAGAAAGCAGGAGTGTGACACAGACTTAGCAACATGATAGCAAGTAATAAATGTTCTTGAATATGCTTTGGATGTAACTTCATTAAAAATAGTTAAGCTATGCCTCTATGCACTAAATGTCTACAAAATGACTCAATTAAAGCAAATGTATTTTTATGAGTTAACTGAGCCCAGCATTTGTTTGGTTTTCCATCACACTCACACACATATTTTGTGGCTAATATGGAAGATAGAGAACCAAGCTGTGAAATTAATTGAATTGCCTAATTATGCTTTAACTGACTTTCATCACATGGATTTTACAATGGGGAAGTGATGGTGGACATTGATTCCCCATGCGATGTGAGCAAATAGACTGTATTCATATTCACGGTTTTAGAGTATCCCAGAATCCTTTGTGCGCTGGGGAGGGAGGCTTGATAATGTCTCAGCTTAATGCTAACTTTAACATTGAAAATGCCATAGACATGCTAATGTGCTAGCATCTGCCCTGTTTTTAAGTTATAAAATACATCTATCAACTTTTCAGAAGACCATAACAGGTTGGTTTAACATAAAAAAGGTAAATATTACTCCCAGACATATGCTCTTTAGGGTTTTAGCGGGGAAAAATTAAGATAAAGTGAAATAAAACAATCAATGAAGCAGCAGGTCGAAGATCGAAGCACTGCTTCATTAGTTCAAGGTTCAAAGCAAAGCTGTGCTGCAGAAACAGTTGATTATACAGACCCGCTGCAAGGTCTGTAATCAATATAGAGAAATGATCATTTTCCTGACAAACACCCCCAAAAACAACAGCCACTCTGAAGGACCGATAAGGGAATCGTTAAAAAGGCTATTGATGTCGATGGATTGAATCATTTCTTAAGGATACCCGAAAAGAACTGGTTCCTGACACACAGCCCTAACAGCAACATGCTTTTATTTTATTTTTATAAAAGTCACGTTAAAGACTCACAATTATCTTAGTTAAACACCTAAATACATATTTTGGTTGAACTCACCTCCATAACGACGCAATGTTGCAAACAAGTTGCCGCAAACGCCTGTTTACACTAACAATGAAATCTTCCCTAGCGAGAACGTGATTAGATTTGACACCATAAAGGCATCAATAGAGTTTTTCCATCTGAAGCAGATATTTGAAGCACTTTACAATGATGCCTCCTGCTGGGAGCAACTTGGCCAAGGGACCGTTGTGATTTTCTTGTCTAACAAGGATTCAAACCGAGGATCTTCTCATCACAAGCCTCACTAACCTATAGACTCTTCATGTTTATGGCCAAGCTGCTTCCAGTTTTCAATTGGTTGCCCTGGATGTCAGCACTCTGACATCAGCGTGTGAATGTGAGGCATCATTGTAAAGCACTTTGAGCATCAAGTGGAAAAGCGCTATAGAAATTCATCCCATTTACAGTCTCTAATTACTAACGTCACAACAGCAGCAAAACTGAGTTTACGTTTAAGCACACAATATTACCCGACACACAAAAGCACTTATAAAACACTTCTGTCCACACTGCACTTTCTACTGGTCCCTGACCTCAATCCAGGGATTGTTGCTAAACTAGGCCAGGATTACAACTGTACCGACCTCCTACTGAAGGGCAGGTATACACACACACACACACACACACAGTGTGTGTGTGTGTTTTAGGAGATTGGCATAAACCTGTGGTCTGCCTGGGATCTTGCCAGTGGAGACCCAGGCCAGTTCTGTAGGATGGTCATTAGACCAACAAGTATACCACACGTGAACTTACCTGACCTAGAAGCATCATGTAGATTATAAAGAAAACGTGTTTTATATCTTTTAATTTAAACGGTTTATTCATTTGATTCTAGATTTGACTCTTCTGTCAGCTCTCAAGCCAACCCGTGCACCACTACTAAAGAAGAGAGTTACAGAAACAATTTACAAGTAAATGTCAAACAACACTGTATACAAATAAGATGCACAAAATTATTCTTTGTGGAGCAGCAGCACTCTTATTAGCAGACATGTCTTTATTTTACAGCAACAAGATGGATAAAGTGAACAAACATGGGCAGAATAAACAGATTTTCTTCCAAAAATTAATAGTATGCAAACTGTGATTGAGACTCTTTACAATCAAACAGTTTTTAGCTCTTTTAGACAACCGATGCAATGTCTCACTTTCAATTCAGTAACTTAATAAATGTGTTCTTTTCCTTTATTTAAACATTGATATTTAGTTAAAACGACAAAGACACATTGATTGCATGTATGTACAAGGCTGAGGAGTCCGGGGTAAAATAAATACCTTTTCCAATTCTCATAAATAGATTTGCTGTTTGTGGAAAGAATATAAGACTGACATATTTCAAAAGACTTAATGTAAATCCCGTGTGTGTGTAGACAACTGACATAATAAATAAATAAACATTTCATTGAAAATATTTTTTAAAATCATCGCAGGGTGTTTCTCAGTCATTGTCATAGATGCAATCTGAAAAAAAAGGAATTATTAATTTAAAAACCAATTTGTATTATCCCTAAATTCTGTGAAAGCAACACCAGCGTTACAGTGGAAATGATTATGTATCATTAAAATAATAAAACTGTGCTATAGAACATACCGTTTCCAATATCATCGTAGATTTCTGCATCTCTGGAAATTTAAAAAAAGTTTAATTGTAAAAAGTAAATCACTTTTACATGTAAATCTCAATATGATCTCACACCAAGATTGTGATGGTGTCATGACAAGTAATTCAGTCTATTTGTTCATGATACAGTCATGAAAATGTAACACGCTTGCAAAATTAGTTCTCCATGGTATCACAAAATTTTGAGTGACATGGGAGGTAGCCAGTATAGTCTGGCATTACTCTAAATTGGTGCAAAGACCCCTAAATGAACTAAAATGTAACTTGATGTGTGTGGTACTTACACTGCAACAATGTGGCTGGTCAAAACATAACCAACTGTAAAAGACAGGTACATTTGCATGTAAAGAATAAACGGTAGAAAAATCTTACAAATTGTTGAATACATTTAGGTATGACTTATTTAAAAAGTCAGATTCTTTAGCCGATACTCACATTTCCCCTCATCATTCCGACAGATCAGTTTGTTTTCCACGGCGTTAACAATGACATCCAGTTTTTCTCCTGGTTTGACTGGAAGATCTTTCCCACTCCATTTCTTAATGGTGAGTGTAGGAAGAATGGTCACTTGGTCCAGCACCTGTATGGGCCCGTCATACTGAAAGAGATAGAACTGTGTTAACATGACATTTGAACTGCAGATGTACTCTTTGTCATACTATGAAAATGTATATACTGCAGTCAAATGACATTTAATGTGTGTTATAGGTTTGATGTAACAGAAATCAAACAAAGATGATCAGTTTATTCACTAGAGTGAATACATTTACTATTCTGATAAAATAATACTGAAAGAATCATTGAATAATTAATACATTTATATAAGATTTTTAAGATTTATATGATTTTATCAAAAATGGTTATTGAATAAACAGGTTGCATTACTTGACTCTAAATTAATTATTAGCATAATCAAATACAAAATTGTATAACAACATGAATTCAAGATGTTCTTCATTATGTATGCTACTTCTGTGTAAAATGTTAAATGTCTGGAAAAAAATTTTTTAGCAAAGATTTTGTTTGATGATTTTATACATACATATATGATCTGGTGGATTTAAAAACCTGTATGAAATATTATTAGAGAGACACACTTTAAACTTTTTCCTGAATTCCTTCTCTTCTTTCTCAAACTTTTTCTGCTTCTTTGGATCCGTCTCCTCATTCTTGTTTTTGCCTTTCAGCATGGGAATGCTGCAGAGCAGAATAAAGATGAGCTATAAACACAATAAGGAACTTCACATCTGTTTGCTTAATGTTTCATTGTTAAAAAAAATAATAATTTTCACCATTTTTAAAGCTCATTTTAATCACAGATGTAAACTGTTTAGAACTATAGAATGGTTGTAATAATTATACCTGCTAATGGGAGGAAGAGGTGGCAGATTTTGGGAGTCGACATCATCATATATCTCCTCGTCAATTGCTGCTCCTGGCTGAACTGTGGTAACTTATGGAATAAATCACAAATGCAAACATTATTCATATATGTAGAAAAAATCATATATCTGATGAGCATTTATTCTGTAAGAATTTAATATTTGTAATAACTTTACGATGCATCAATATGTGTTCTTGAAAGCAAAATCAAGCGAAGTTGAAATATACTGTATTTACCACAGATACAAAGGGAATCTTCATTAAGCTGAAATTATTGACTTATTACTTTTTTGGCAGTGTTCAATGACATTCTTGTGATAATTTAACAGTTTTTCTTGGAGTCAGCAGTGAGCGTCGTATAGCACATTTTCATCAAGATGAATAAAAAGTGCATTTCTATGTTTTACCTGAACTCCTGTCTGTGGTAAACTGGCTGGGTGGTGGAGGGATTCTATCACAGAAGAAGAAAAATTATTCAGCGTAATTCATAATATTAATTAATGGTGGACCATTCAAATCAGCACACGGTCATATTTGTATATGACAAAGTTATATTTTGATTAATACAGGTAAATAATATTGATGGCTGTGTTAGCGGATAATTTGACAATTTTGGGGATTAAGTCAGCAGTTATGCATCAGCCACAGAGGTTTGCAGAAAGTAGTTCCAGAAACCGAAGGTTAGAATTTATCCTCACAGATTGTTCAGACAGTAATTGGTTTAGAATTAATTATGCTTTAACAAGATTTGGAAGATAATTGGGAAAAAAGAAGATAGGTGATTAATGACAGTGGACAGCAGATTGGTATCAGTCTTATGGTATTTTACATTTTAGTGCCGGCAAGGACGTCTGTTCCTCTTCAACATTCGTAGAAATTCAAGCGGTATAGGAGAACTCTTGAGGTCCAGAGGACTACAGAGTCAACCAAGATGAAAAAACTTGTATTTTTTTGTCTATTTGAAATTTGCCATTTCCCTGTGTACCTTTTTCATGCACATTCTACTGATATACTCATTAAAAAAAGTAATAAAAAGTCAAATGTTAACTCCTTTATGCATCCACTCCTACCTGACTTCCAGGTTTTGATCAATGACATCATCATAGATCTCTCCCTCCTCATCTGGTGGTAGGGGTAGAACTATTGTAGGTTAACATTATAAAAGTTACATTTGGCATTAATCTAAAATTGTCAAGTCATCACAAAGTTAAACATGATGGCATTATTGATTAAATCGTACCTCCTGGTCCTTTGATCCCACTGCAGAGAGAAAAAATTGTGATATAGTCATTAATTTTTGCCACCTGTGATCACACATATCATATGAGGTGTTTGTGATCTACATCATGAAATGTATGTTAATTTACTTATTCAATGTTTATATGATTGGGTTTTATTTGAACTGAGGTATTAACGATGTGATTCCTAAATCAGACTTTTTAAACGGATTTTGAATATCTTTATATAATTACTGTGTTTTTGTTGTAAAGCTGAAGTTATTTTAAAACTGTGGGGTTTTTTCAGTTAGGACAAATTCCCTAAATCACTGGTTCATCCCAATCCAGTTTATTTCCAAATGTAAATTCTCAGTGTATTTGCCTGTGATGGATGCATTTTGACATCTCGTACCTGCTGTTGTCAGGAGCCACATCAATGTCATCATAGACATCAGGTTCGTACGCCTGCTGACGGCCATGAGATTTCAGTGTGTTAAAATCAATCTCCACTGAAGTAATCTTCACGTAACCGACTGTTGGACACAAACAAACATTATTGTTTTGATTTATGACCGTAAATGGAAAGCCGTTAGAATGTCACGAGTTTAAAAATAAACCAAGAAATGTTGAGGATGAGTGAGGATAAAGAATTTAAAAAAACAGATGAGAAGTAAAATATACAATTGCCAGGTTGGTTGAAGGATTACACATCAGACTGAAAGTCGTTATCGCAGAAAATGAAGACGTGTGAAAGGTGGTAGACAGCCACAAGGGACAAATATGTGAAATTACTAGATCCATCTTGTGTCTGTCCCAACCATTTCCCCTCTGGGTTTCCTTGGACACGGATGATGTCCACGCATTCTCCCTGCTTCAGAGAAAGTTCTGCTTTACCGCCTCGGCAGTCCACTCGAGCTGTTCCTTTATGGATGGCCTCCAGTGGGCCAACCAACTAACACAAACACACAAAACAATAAAGTTAAGCAATTGCAAAGATGGTAGACTTATTTGAAAAGTGTGTGTGTGTGTGTGTGTGTGTGTGTGTGTGTGTGTGTGTGTGTGTGTGGTGTGTGGTGTGTGTGTGTGTGTGTGTGTGTATATATATAGATATATATGTATGTATGTATAGCGGAGCCGTTAAAACTCAATTTGCAACCGTAACATCCAGCTCAAACTAACTGACTATAAAGCAAACTGTGGGACTTCTCTGTGTTCCCAGGGTGAAAAAGAAGTCAGCAGGTCAAACAGCTTTTAAGTATCGTGCACCCGCTCTGTGGAACGGTCTTCCTACCGAGTCGGAGTCTGCGGACATTTTTAAGTCAAGACTTAAAACCTATTTTAATTCTCTTTCTTATGAATAGTTTGTATTTTTTATGAGTTTTATTCTTTTACTTCTGATTTTAATTATGTATTTGAATATTTGTAATTTTTATTTATTTATTTTAAATTTTATGTTGAACTGTTATGTGTGAGGGGCCTTGAGATGGATTTTGTTGTGATTTGGCACTTTATAAGCTGAATAAATTGATTAAATTGAAACTGAAAATAAAAGTAAACATGAAATCTAATGCGAAATCACGCTAACAAAAAGGCTAATTGAAGCCAAAACGTATCAAATACAACAGTAACTAAATCTAACTGAATTCAAAGCTAAATGAATCTTAAAACTTATAGAAACCAAAAAGAATATGAAGTGTCAACTGAATCCAAAACTAATGGAACATAAACCTAAATGAATATGAAGCTAAGTCATCTAGGGGTCATTCCTATTAACTTGTAAACATGACAAAGGGTCAGGGTCATGGTTAGATTACTCTGGGCTAATCAGATTGTGGTGTGGCACATAAGACCCTGGGATAATGGATATACCCCCATGTGGAACATAAAATGAGCTGAACATCAAGGTAACTGAATCTGCTCATCAAGATCACTCAAAAATGACAAATGATTACTGAAAAATAGGAAAGTGTTATAAGTATTGTTGACTCACTTTGAATTTCTTTCTGGCATCTTGTTCCTTCTTTTCACGTTCTTTCTGTTCCTTCTTCTCAGCCTCAATACGTTTTTCTCCTCCTTTTCTTCTTTCTCTCGCTTCTTTTCTTGTTCCTTCAGTTCCATTTCCCTTTGAAGGAAAAACAGCACGAGACACAGTAAGAATTAAATTTAGAAGACGAAAGACAATGATTATGGGACGTCTCCTGCAAAAGTGCTTTACAATAGTAGACTGTTTAGACACTGTCAAAAATTACGGTAATATGACTGAAGGCTGGCATCTCACGGAGCGGCAAACGCAGACGAACGTTGCGATTTTTGGATTCGCCAACTTTGTTCATGAAAATCAGGGTCCGTCTCTGCAACGTTTAGCGAAAATTAGCAACATTAGTGCAAATGTTTGCAAAAGTGTTTGTAATGATCGGAAAATAGTTGCCAGAATGTTTGGGACCTTTTAATGCAGCAGATAACTGAAACAATTGTGCAAATGGTGATACAAGCACCAAAGTAGGCAAAAATACTCCTTAGACATTACTCTTTGAACAAACCGACTGGCCACTTTCAATAGGCAGCCAGGTAGGTGTTAATTGAAGAATTACACAGGGGTCAAAATTAAAAGATGCTCAAATCATTTTGAAAACTACACCACATTATTTGTCTGATCGTAAAGATTCTAAAAAGGTATAGTTTGGACTATCTATGACTGAATGATCAGGAGCTATGGGGTAAAAACAGCAAGAATGATGACAAAGGTCAGTTTCAGTTTGTACAGGGGTCAAAAATTAAAGTTGCTCCAATTTTGGTAAAAAGTGATCCAAATTATTGGTTGAGCTAATGGGATTAATAAATGGAATAGTTTTAATTGTGTTGAATTTTTGGTCTCCAAAGTAAAGGTCAAACAAAGTCAATGTCCATTGGATTCTATGACATGTGACACCGTAACATGATAACTAAGCATGATACATGGTCTAAACTATTCCTTTTAAAAACCGTTTGCAAACCATTTTGCAAACTTTTTATGACCCATGACAATATCCAGCATTCGCCACTCTGTGAGATTTATAGCCAAAACCTAATTACAATGCATGTGTGAGCATTTACACAATGCAACAAATATATTTAGCCAATACAAAAACAGACAAAAAATTAAAGAGCAAAACCCCTGCAAAGTTCGGCAGAAAGACCCCAGATTATAATATACATGATCTCAATTACACGTCATTATGTGCTTGTGGGGAAGGACATCCACATATTCAAAAGAGTGTGTTTTGCTGCTCCAGTGTTGTAGCTTTTCAAAATAAATGAGGGTCAATACTAGTGGCTTCTTGCAGTGACAAAAAGCAACCAGCAGAGAGTAGTGTTGGTAAAGATAAACATAGTGTGATGTTCAAGATGTCAAAAAAATTGCTTGTAATATTTAGTAAGAGGTCAGATCAAATTAATTACCCAAATAAAGCTCAGTCAGCTAAAGGTTTTCAACAACCTCAGTTGCTGCAAATAAGACTTCATGAACAATTTTCCTAATCGATTCCACATGTATTGAATCATGCAACCAACAAGAAAGACCCACCCTGCTATAAATTCTATCTGCAATCTTTTAAAATATATTCACGGTGCACCCAGACACATTGCTGTGTCAAGAGGATTTGAAAATGCCATTGTAGGTTTGTGGAGGACGTTGAAATAAAGTTTATCATTCTCTCACCATCGTTCATCAAGATCTTCATACATCTCACCATCACTGTTGTCCTCACTCTGTTAAAGACATGAAACAATACACATCAGTGAAAATGTAAACTTGTTGAGTGCAACATATTTTTATTAATTTTCTGTGTATGTTGCAATTTCCATTTACACCTTAAATATGCACACCTTTCTTTTTATCTTTTTCTATTTGGGGTTAATGGGACGTATCATCCTCAAACAGCCTGATCCTCTCTATCACAGACCATTTACTTCATCCATCCACTTTCACGTTTGTCTTCTGATCATTCCCTCTACCTTTTATGACTTTAGTTGTACCAAGGATTCTTTCATTTCTTATTGTAATTCCTACCACACTAAATGTCTCTTCACTGCCAGTGTATAATCTCCATACACCATTAGTGGGATTAAACCTGACTTCTGAGTGACTTGCAATTCCTAAGGCACACACTCCTGAGACCATGCATTCTTCAAGTTGTTCTATCCAGACTCCACTCTGTTATTTCGGCATCCAAATTCGCCACTTATCCTGCTTGTTTTTAAATGCCACTTCTGTAAACTAATTTCTGAATCCCCTGTCTTCTGATAATATTCAGTCTGATGCTTCCAAAGCCATTTTCCATTTTTCTCCATTCTGGTGCTGCAAACAACACAACATCATCTGCATAGAAACTCATTTCTGTTTTAAGAATTAATTCAATGCTGCAAATCTGTGATATTACTATATTTGCAATATACTGCAGTCTTTGCATACATCAGCTCTTACCTTTAGCCTCTGACTTGGATGAGCTGGAGGACAGAAACAGAATCAATCTTAGAAGACAGTTTGATTATTTTGAATCATCAGCAACAGATAGATTTTATAGTGCCTGACAATTCAAACAGCTTCTTAGCTGTTTATAATTCTAAACAATGTAAAATAATATTACAAGTGAATATTTTTCGAAACAACTGCTGACAGAAACTATAGTGGCATGATATATTAAAATTCTTTTTTTTAATCTAAGGTGTGTAACAGTTTGATTTCCACCTGGTTCGATTTCCTTCCACCTGGTCTTTTATGAATGGAGTTTGCATGTTCTCCCCTTATTTGTGTAGTTTCTCTCTGGGTGCTTCCTCCCACTTCCAAAGACATGCATGTTAGGTGAATTGGAACCTTTTAACTGACCGTACAAGGTGTGATTGAGAAGTTTTGAGCCTGACCCAGAAAAAATAGGGCGTGGTTCTCCATCTTTTACATTCTGAGAAACCAACATTTCTCAACAGCGCTCAGTGAGTGAAAACTTCACACATTCTCAAGAAATGTTGGTTTCTCAGAATGTAAAAGATGGAGCACCACTCAGGCTCAAAACCTCTCAACTGGCCCTCGCAAGTGTGAGTGAATGAATGAATTAATTGACAATAGGTGTGACTGAGCATGAGAATGTGTTTGTCTATATGTGGCCTTGCAGCCTGTCCAGGGTGTCCCCCCACCTCTTGCCCAAAGACCACTGGAATACACTCCTGCTCCCCCGTGATCCTTAAATGGAATAAGTGAGTATAGAAATGAATGGCTGAATGAACGTACAGTCCCTGGTATAGTTGAATGAGTGTTATTAGAGTACCTGCAGTTGGTGGCAGTGGTGGTGGTGCTGGGGAACTAATCAATCCAACATCATCATAGTTCTCATCAGGGTCTGGCTGAATTCTGAAAACCATGTTCAGCCTTTATATTTCACGTGTAGACAATAAGGTTGTTTATAATTATTAGTTTTACATTGCACTTCTAAGCATGCTTGGGTTTGACGATGTGGATTACATACATGGCTCCAGGGTGTCTTGGAGGCAGACTTGGTGCTTGAGTTGGTTGATTGGGTTGAGTTGGGATCACTTGGTTACTGGTGTTACTAGGGTGTGAGGTCGGAGGAGGCGGGAGGAAGGGTTTCTTCAAGGTACCAGGACCTGTAATGAGACACAGGTGGCATAAAACACAAAACAGTGAGACCTCACAGAATTGTACAGTGCATCCAGAAAGCATTCACAATGCTTTTCCACTTTTGTTATGTTACAGCCTTATTCAAAAATTGAGTAAATTATTTTTTTCTCTCAAGATTTCACTCACAACACCCCATAATCACAACATGAAAAAAAGTTTATTTTTTTAATTTTTGCAAAATCATATGCACATAAAGTAGTGTTCAGAATAATAGTAGTGCTATGTGACTAAAAAGATTAATCCAGGTTTTGAGTATACGAGGTCTGTTAGAAAAGTATCCGACCTTTTTATTTTTTTCAAAAACCATATGGATTTGAATCACGTGTGATTGCATCAGCCAAGCTTGAACCTTCGTGCGCATGCATGAGTTTTTTCACGCCTGTCGGTTGCGTCATTCGCCTGTGAGCAGGCTTTGAGTGAGCACTTGTCCTCCCCTCTCGTCTGTTTTTTTTTATTGTGAATAAATGTCTGAACGATTTGGAGCTTTGCTGCATCAATTTTTTTCCAGAAACTGTGAGAGACCTCCAGGTGGACACCGTTCGGAAAATTAATATGGCTTTCAGGGACAATTTTATGGGGATTACACTGATTAAGGAGTGATCCAGACGGTTTAAAGAATGCCCACAACTGCTGAGAGCGCGCCGCGCTCCGAGCGCTGATCGACAGGCTCAAACCCTGCTGAAACAACCAGATCATTTCCAACGTGAAGGCTTTGTTGATCTGGGACGTCATCTGACTTTCACAAAAAGGCAGAAGGCGGGGACATCAGCACTTTTTCGGCACATTCCACTGTTACAGGAGTTTTTTTCATGGAAAGAAAAGCGGAGGGACGCGCCATGGAGCCGTTCATAACGCGGCACAAAACCACCTCCGTGTTGGTCTCACAGGACGGCTTTCAGGTGGATTTCAGACGGCTGTCGGTTGCTTTTCAGTCGTGTGATTATCCGAGAAATTGAGCATGAGCTGGACATGCCAGAACATGTCCTGTAAGGTTTCATCACGGTGTTGCTTTGCACCATGCGGCTCCACCACGACACGTGGAATTCCGCTCCTCTTTCCATGACAAAAACTCCTGTAACAGTGGAATGTGCCGTTCATTACTAAACTGGACGCTGTCTTGATCCAGTATGTCATCTGACTAGCACAGGAATTGTGAAAAAACGTGGACATCAGCACTTTTTCGGCACATTGAGACAGACGTGTGGAGGAGTTCCACGCGTCGCGGTGGAGCCGCATGGCGCAAAGCAACGCTGTGATGAAGCCTCACAGGACATGTTGGGGCATGTCCAGCTCATGCTCAATTTCTCGGATAATCACACGACTGAAAAGCAACAGAGAGCCGTCTGAAATCCACCTGAAAGCCGTCCTGTGAGACCAACACAGAGGTGGTTTTGTGCCGCGTCATGAACGGCTCCGTGGCGCGTCCCTCCGCTTTTCTTTCCATGAAAAAAACTCCTGTAACAGTGGAATGTGCTGAAAAAGTGCTGATGTCCACGCCTTCTGCCTTTTTGTGAAAGTCAGACGACGTCCCGGATCAACAAAGCCTTCACAATGGAAATGATCTGGTTGTTTCAGCGGGGTTTGAGCCTGTTGATCGGCGCTCGGAGCATGGTGCACTCTCAGCAGTTGTGGCCGGTCTTTAAACCGTCTGGATCACTCCTTAATCTGTGTAATCCCCATAAAATTGTCCCTGAAAGCCATATTAATTTTCCGAACAGTGTCCACCTGGAGGTCTCTCACAGTTTCTGGAAAAAAATTGATGCAGCAAAGCTCCAAATCGTTCAGACATTTATTCGCAATAAAAATCCGACGAGAGGGGTGGACCAGTGCTCACACAAAGCCTGCTCACAGGCGAATGACGCAACCGACAGGCGTGAAAAAACTCACACATGCGCACGAAGGTTCAAGCTTGGCTGATGCAATCACACGTGATTCAAATCCATATGGTTTTTGAAAAAATAAAAAGGTCGGATTCTTTTCTAACAGACCTCGTATTTCTTATTGTTACATGGGAAACAAGGTACCAGTAGATTCAGTAGATTCTCACAAATCCAATCATTCATGATATGCACACTCTTAAGGCTATGAAATTGGGCTATTAGTAAAAAAAAGTAGAAAAGGGGGTGTTTACAATAATAGTAGCATCTGCTATTGACGCTACAAACTCAAAACTATTATGTTCAAACTGCTTTTTTAGCAATCCTGTGAATCACTAAACTAGTATTTAGTTGTATAACCACAGTTTTTCATGATTTCTTCACATCTGCAAGGCATTATTATAATTTTGTTGGTTTGGAACCAAGATTTTGCGCATTTACTAGTGTGCTTGGGGTCATTGTCTTGTTGAAACACCCATTTCAAGGGCATGTCCTCTTCAGCATAAGGCAACATGATGTCTTCAAGTATTTTGACATATCCAAACTGATCCATGATACTTGGTATGCGATAGATAGATAGATAGATAGATAGATAGATAGATAGATAGATAGATAGATAGATAGATAGATAGATAGATAGATAGATAGATAGATAGATAGATAGATAGATAGATAGATAGATAGATAGATAGATAGATAGATAGATAGATAGATAGATAGATAGATACTTTATTGATCCCAGAGGGAAATTCAAGGAATCCAGCAGCTTGCACATTAGACAAGACACACACATCACCAGACATACAAATAAGATTAAATAAATAAAAGAAAATAGACCACTCAATAAAAACCACTAACTAAACTAAAACTAAAAATAAAATTTGTCAGCGTCCAGTCTCACAGAATATAACGGAGGAGTAAATATAGTGTAATAATGCAGTAATAAGGAGGTAGTGCAGATGTAAACAGTACACAATATAAACAGTGTAGGTTGTGCAAAGAAGTAAACCGTGTAAACATTGTTGGTAGTGCAAAAAAAAAAAAAAAAAAAAAAATATATATATATATATATATATAGGCCCAACACCATAGTAGGAGAAACATGCCCATATCATGATGCTTGCACCACCATGCTTCACTGTCTTCACTGTGAACTGTGGCTTGAATTCAGAGTTTGGGGGTCATCTCACAAACTGTCTGCGGCCCTTGGACCCAAAAAGAACAATTTTACTCTCATCAGTCCACAAAATATTCCTCCATTTCTCTTTAGGCCAGTTGATGTGTTCTTTGGCAAATTGTAACCTCTTCTGCACATGTCTTTTATTTAACAGAGGGACTTTGCGGGGGATTCTTGCAAATAAATTAGCTTCACACAGGCGTCTTCTAACTGTCACAGCACTTACAAGTAACTCCAGACTGTCTTTGATCATCCTGGAGCTGATCAGTGGCTGAGCCTTTGCCATTCTGGTTATTCTTCTATCCATTTTGATGGTTGTTTTCCATTTTCTTCCATGCGTCTCTGGTTTTTTTGGTCCATTTTAAAGCATTGGAGATCATTGTAGATGAACAGCCTATAATTTTTTGCACCTGTGTGTAAGTTTTCCCCTCTTCAATCAACTTTTTAATCAAACTACGCTGTTCTTCTGAACAATGTCTTGAATGTCCCATTTTCCTCAGGCTTTCAAAGACAAAAGCATGTTCAACAGGTGCTGGCTTCATCCTTAAATAGGGGACACCTGATTCACACCTGTTTGTTCCACAAAATTGATGAACTCACTGACTGAATGCCACACTACTATTATTGTAAAAACCCCCTTTTCTACTTTTTTTTTTTTTACTAATAGCCCAATTTCATAGCCTTAAGAGCGTGTATATCATGAATGCTTGGTCTTGTTGGATTTGTGAGAATCTACTGAATCTACTGGTACCTTGTTTCCCATGTAACAATAAGAAATATACTCAAAACCTGGATTAATCTTTTTAGTCACATAGCACTACTATTATTCTGAACACTACTGTAAGTATTCACACCCTTTCTCAATACTTTGTTGATGCATCTTTGGCAGCAATTACAGTCTCAAGTCTTCTTGAATATGATGCCACAAGCTTGGTGCACCTGTCTTTGGGTAGTTTTGCCCGTTCCTCTTTGCAGCAACTCTCAAGCTCCATCAGGTTGGATGGAGAGCGTCGGTGCACAGCCATTTTCAGATCTCTCCAGAGATGTTCAATCGGATTCAGGTCTGGTCTCTGACTGGGCCACTCAAGGACATTCACAGAGTTGTCCTGAAGCCACTCCTTTGATATCTTGACTGTGTGCTTAGGGTCATTGTCCTGCTGAGAGGTGAACCGTCCCCCAGTCTGAGGTCAAGAGTGCTCTGGAGCAGGTTTTCATTCAGGATGTCTCTGTAAAATCCTGACTAGTTTCCCAGTTCCTGCTGCTGAAAAACATCCCCACAGCATGATGCTGCCACCACCATGCTTCACTGTAGGGATGATGCTTGATTTCCTCCAAACATGACCCCTGGCATTCACGCCAAAGAGTTCAATCTTTGTCTCATCAGAGCAGAGAATTTTGTTTCTCATGGTCTGAGAGTCCTTCAGGTGTCTTTTGGCAAATTCCAGGCGGGCTACCATGTGCCTTTTACTAAGGACTGGTTTCCATCTGGCCATTTTACTGTACAGGCCTAATTAATGGATTGCTGCAGAGATGGTTGTCCTTCTGGGAGGTTCTGCTCCCTCCACAGAGGAATGGAGAATGGAGCTCTAACTGAGTGACCATCGGGTTCTTGGTCACCTCCCTGACTAAGACCCTTCTCCCCTGATCGATCAGTTTAGACAGGCAGCCAGCTCTAGGAAGAGTCTTGGTGGATCTGAACTTCTTCCACTTACGGATGATGGAGGCCACTGTGCTCACTGGGACCTTCAAAGCAGCAGAAATGTTTCTGTACCCTTCCACAGATTTTTGCCTTGAGACAATCCTGTCTCGGAGGTCTATAGACAATTCCTTTGACTTCATGCTTGGTTTGTGCTCTGACATGCACTGTCAGCTGTGGGACCTTATATGTAGACAGGTGTGTGCCTTTACAAATCATGTCCAATCAACTGAATTTACCCCAGGTGGACACCAATTAAGCTGGAGAAACATCTCAAAGATGACCAGTGGAAACAGGGTGCACCTGAGCTCAATTTGTGCTTTAAAGGTAAAGGCTGTAAATCCTTATGTACATGTGACTTCTTAGTTTTTATTTTTTATTTTTAATAAATTAGAAAAAAATCTAAACAAACAAAAACATTTTCACATTGTTATTATGGGGTATTGTGTGTAGATGTTTGATGGGAAAAAAAATAATTTTACCCATTTTGGAATAAGGCTGTAACATAAAATGTGAAAAAAAGTGAGGTGTGGTGAACACTTTCTTGATGCACTGTAAACTCACTGTGAAGACACCATCAGGTCTGGCAGATGAGGGTCTGTGTGTGGCGGTGTGTGTCTGAAAGTAGACACTCTCATTTGAAACTATCCCTGACTGCTGAAAGTTACTTCCCCATGTGATGAAATAAATTTCAACTCACAGAGGGGAGAGCAAGTGCTGGTAGGGGGGTGACTACACAAGGAACTTGGCTGGAGGAATAGAGGAACTAAGTATATGTCAGTGACTTTAGTCCCTTATCTGAAGCTTTGAGCAACCGCGGCATCTGTACAAAGTTTGTGCAACATGTACACAATGAAAATTCACAGAGAAAATTGTATTTAATTGTAATGCATATGTATAAAATGCTGCAGCTGCATTGATGTGAAGACAGAAAACCTCACCTGTATTCTGTAAAGGACAACAGTGAAACCACACTGGTGAAGAATGTTTTTCACACTTTTTAAGTGTGATTGCAAGTCTGTTGTGGTTGTAACAGAAAGGAGATTCACTTGAAACAGCAGGCATTAAAGGAACCCCTGCTGTTTCAATCGGCCATCAGGCTTGAAACGCTTTGATTGCACTCATTTTGTCTCATTTTGTCCTCATAATAGAGAAGCTTCCGATACGAATGTTTAGTTACAATTTTGTGACAGTCATTTCTCATGTGATAAGTTATGGATGTACCAATGCTCCACTGCATGTCAGAGAGACTTAGAAGGGCACTTATTAGAGAAAATTATTTTTCTGCATTCTTAAAACATTTATTTGAAGACTTCCGTGCCATTCCACATTATGCCAGTGTGTCCCAAAACGTAGCGTTGCAATACTCACCTGGTCTTGTTCTTGCTACCTCCACAGAGTCAGTCTTTTTGACTTGAGACTGAGTCAAGATCATCTGTTTGGAGGTGGCAAGACCGAACTTGATCGAAGTGCGACAACAAAACTAAAATGAAAGGTATTCATGTCAGACTCAACCTTTTCACTGTTTGATGAAAAATAACTTCTGACCTCGTGGGCAAAATGACATTGACGTTGAAATCTGACATTGAATCCGCTTAGAAAATATGCTGGATTTAAAAACTGGATCAACATACTACATATTCACTGTAAATATTGAATATAATATTCATCTTATTATAATCAATGTTAAAATCAATAAGTATCATGGCTGCTATTTTTGTGTAAATAAATAAATATGCATTTTGTGGGTTTCTGACAGAAATGAAAAAGATCAAAACACAGCTGAAGAACCCAATCACATTTTCATGTTGTATCAGTGTCACGTTCTGATGTTGTTGCAATACAATTCAATTTCATTAATTATAGTATAGCGCCAAATCACAACATAGGTCACCCCAAGGCGCTTCACAAGGGTAAGGTATAACCTTGTCAAACCCCCTGAGCAAGCATGTACACTACAGTGGAAAGGAAAAACTCTATTGGGTATTTTCGAGGAAGAAACCTCAAGCAGACCAGATTCAGAGAAGTGACAAACTGTTTCTGCATATTAACAATAACAACAATTCTACGGTGGCCCAAAGAGGCCAAATGCACTGCAACTCTTGCAGTGCATTTGGCCTCTTAGGGCCACTGTACAATCCTTTAAAAAAATGTACAACAAAATTGTCAAACATGCAAACAGAAATAAATGTTGACTTAAAAACAAGATAAAGTCCAGCGGATATCATGACCTAGATCGATGTCAGCACTATATATATATATATATATATATATATATATATATATATATATATATATATATGTATATATATATATATATATATATATATATATATATATATATTATATATATATATATATATATATATATATATATATATATATGTGTGTGTGTTTGTGTGTGTATGTATGTAGTAGTGACACATCTAAAAGTTGCAGGACACTGGCCCTCGAGGACTGGAGTTGAAGATCTCTGGCCTACAGACAGGAGGGCATTCGTCTGGTGGACTGGTGTGCACTCAACAACCTGGACCTCAACACCACTAAGACCAAAGAAATTATCACGAACTTCAGAAAATCATGGCTGACTGAGCCCCCAGTCCTCTGCAATCAGGGTTGAGGAGGTAGACAGGGTGGGTCTGAAGCTTCAAGTTTCTGGAAGTCCACATTTTAATAGGTCTCACATGGTAACATTGATCCCCAGGTGGACACCGCCAAGGCGAGACTTTACTTCCTTAGGAAGTTAAAGCTGTCAAATCTGCCTCAATATCTTTTGGCAAATGTTTATTGTGTAACCATGAAGAGCCTTCAGACTTGTTACTATACAGTGTGGTATGGCAGCTCCACTGAGCAGAACAGGAAGGTTCTGAGGTGGGTTTTGAGGGCAGCTCAGCATGTGACTGGGACCACACTACCATCCTTAGAGGACATTTATGCTGCCTGACCTAAATAGAAGCCACCTGTATTATAAAGCACACATTCTAGCGTGGACACTGCCTGTTCTGTTCTTCACCTTCTCCTCAGGGAAGAGATTCAGGGCCATCAACTGCAGAACCAACAGCGTAACAACAACAACAAAAAAAGCTGTGAACTCTGTCACCCCAACTCTAGTACCACAGGAACCTCAGAAAGACGTTTGTAAAAGTAAATAAATAAATATAATCATAATTGTAGGTAAATTATGGTCAACATTCTACTGATATGAAGTATGCTTGCTGAAAGAAACTCTGTAGGACAATTTAAAGACAGATAAAAGTAATCTACTAGTGCTGAAAAAGGCTGGAATGGAGATATTGCAAAAAATGTATGACCTATTGGATCGGTCACTTAGAGTTATAGGTCACTTAGAGTTAAGCTGTGCATAATTTGATAGTGTTCTTTGTACTATAATCTTTAGTGAATGCACTAATTGTATTGTTACTTTCATAATTGTCCACTATCAAGCAGATAAAGCTATTCATACTTACCCTGTTGTGTCTGATGATTTGTGGACGTTAATGCTGGATTTTACGGTCGCAAATTGAGTTTCACATAAACGGTACAATGGTAAAACAGCTATTTGCGACTGTAATCCAGCATTAATGTCCGCAAACCATCAGACACAAGAGGGTTATTGCCATTCTAATCCAATTCCATTGTTTGCAGTGTTTGTTTTTCTGTAAGTAATTCAGTCGGCGAAGCTTACTGTAGCAACAGCGTCGTCACTCCAGCGCCATTATTGACATCTGTGCTGCAAATGGGTCAGGGCGTGGAGTAACACATCAAATATGAAACGGTTGAATATTTTGCCACGTCAAATCAATATTTTAGCGTCGGAAATCTCACATTAGAGAATTTGGAATCTGGATTAGAATAGTATTTCAACAACTGAAAAGACAATTTACCATCATCAGCGGCCTCTTGTCCATTTCTGAATCGCTCCAGGTTGACATTGAGGGGTCGGTTGGGTTTCACTGGGGCAGTGCCCAAAGCCAAACTGTTGAGGAGAGGATTACGCTTGGGTTCTGAAGTGGTTTCACCATTAACGCCACTCGTCTGAGAAGGGGGCTTTACTGGCTTCTTAATGCTTGGTTTTTTACTGGTTGGTGGTTTGGGTGGAGGGGTGGTGTTAGCAGCACTAAGAGAAGGTTTGTTGGCTCCATCTTCAGTAACATCGGTATTTGAGTGTTCACTCTTGCTCTGCTCTTTAATGAAGACATTCTGAGCACTCTTGTAGTTGGAAAGGGGTTTCAAAGCAGAGTTAGGTGGAGGAAAAGGTTTGTTTGCAATGTCCGTGTTGGTTTTTGTGATTTCTTCAGTTTGCTGTCGCAATTTTTGAATGCTGCTGCTTGGTTTATGTTGTAAGGGTGGCACTTTAGGAGGAGTGGTATTAGTAATGGATGGTACACTCCCATTGTCATCCTTCACCCAGCTTGGCTTGGAGCCGAATGCTGGAGATGGTTTAGATAAGCCAGGGTTGTAGCCAACAGGGGGCTTGTGGACTGTGGGCTTCTGCTGAGAGCTTTGAGATTCAGGAGCCTGTGGAGGATGTAGGGGCTGTTTATTAATGAGCAAAGGTTTATTGTGGGTGCTTGCGTCATCCTTATTTGCAAACCTGGCAGCCAGAGATTTAGCTGTGTGTGACTCTGATATGTCTGTGTCACTTTTAGTTAATATTGTATTTTTCATGTAAGTGGGTTTTTGGGGAATGGGCATAGCACTGCTCGTGTTGCTCCCTGAGATGGGTTTCTTGGTCTGCAGTGTTGGGCCAGAGGATAGGGTAGCATGCAGGGGTTGTTTGGTATGTCCAGCTGGCATGGAAGGAACATCCTCAGAATTAGTCCCGCCTCCTTGAAAGCGAGCCATGATGGCCTTTACATCAGCCTTGTTATCCTGGAATGAAGGGAAGACAAGCAGGAACAGGTTAAACAGATGAACACTGGAGTAAGATATAATGACTGTGTGAACATCTCCAAAAGTTCAGAACATGCAAATTATTCACACTGTGCATGACCCACTATGTAGCAAGCTGCTCCCCAAGCAGATTTTTGGACCAGTTGTTTATTGCTTTTATTGTGTTGTGAAGATCTTCCCAACATACAAACCTTTTCAGTTCTAGACTACATCACCAGAAATTGATTGACAGGTGTTCAAGTGTGATGGTCAGGTGCGAAAAGTAGTGGGCTTGCGACCAGAGAGTCCTCAGTTCAAGTCATTGAGCTCCCCAAGTTGCCCCCAGTATGCATTTGAATGACAGCACTGTGATGTTGGTTAATGTGAGGCATCACTGTAAAGCGTTTTGAGCTTTAAAACACTGTATATTCAGTTACATTTATTTTTTCAGCAGAGCAGCTTTGATGACCTGATCCTAAAATAATTAGACACCAAACTTAAAACAATATAACCAACAGTTGTGGAGATATTGTATAATGTCAATGGAAGCATGAACGGATGGAAGGACAGGCAAAATATTTATGAATTTAATCCTTCACTTAATCAAGTTGGTCAACAGATTGGTTCTGGTTGAGCAATTATTCATAAAACAAGAAACAGAACAATAAAAAGGTACTTTAAATTTTCAACATAAAATTATTTTATTTTAAAGATATTCATAATATTTATAAACGCTATACTATATTTATTGCAATATAATGAACACACAGTGCTGAAATGAAATTATTTGTTTATAAAAAAGTAAACATTACCAATTCTTAGACTGCACTCAGTTTTAAATAATAGGCTTCTATTTGTTAAATTCATTTAATTGTAGTCCTTATGTAAATTCTTCATTCTACAGTTAATCAAAAAAATTTAGCTGAAGTATCACTTCAAGCATTGAAATTACAGTTTGTTGGCTGACTTACATCGGCTGCTTCATTTATATTTTAGAACACAATATCAGCTGCATGAATCACTTAATGCATCTTTATTATCTGAAGTTCGCATCATAAGTCATCGATCCATTCAGCTAACTCCAAAGCTCCAATCACACATCCACACATTCAAAACACTCAATTTAATGTGTTCACAGGCACAAATAGGTTCAAATACTGTAATAATAGCAACAATAATCATAATAATAATAAATCATCTTCCTTCTCTCCATTTAACCTGCCCTCACTGTAAATCTGAATATGTTGGCTTAACTAAAATTAAATAATAATAATAATAATAATAATACAATAGGTAGCTGATTACCTTGGGGTTTTTAAGTTTTGAATTTCAATATTTGACTTCAATGTTGCATATTTTTTGATTGCAGCTATGTTAAAATACTAATTACTGTATTTCCAGAGTATAAGTCGCACCTGTCCAAAAAATACCTATTGAAAAAGAAAAACCCATAAAATCAGCATGTTTTTCTGTTTTGGTGCATTGTTGTGGTATACTTTTATTATTGGAATTCATTTATTTTTATCTTTTTATTTTTATTTATTTTGTTTAGCTCTTTGATTTCTGGCAAAACCCACTTATTCACTGGTATGGAGTATAAGTCACAGACCTCCAAACTAGTTGAAAAATGGTAAAATATGGTAAATTAATTTCTATTTTTTTGGTTGTTTCAGTGTAAAGTATTCAAGTTCATAAAATGTAATATTAGGTACATAAAACAAAATATTAAACAATACTCAAGCTGGAACTGCAAGTATGAGACAGATTTCATTATTGCACAATGGAAATTCAGCACGCTGGGATTTAGTTATTTTTTTCCACAGGCTCTTTCACACACAGGGGCACTCGGGAATTTATCCACCAATTGACCAGTTTCAAAACCACATGCTTTCCCATTTGCACCAGTACCCCAAAGCAGTGTCTTCCCATAAATGTGTATAACTCGTGCTATTTTCCTTTTGGTGTGTGATTGCATACCAAAAATGAAAGCAAAAACATCTGATGAACTTCTTGATTAAGGATCTGTCTTTATCAAACATAACTGAAACTAAGATAGTTGAAATATTTGTTAGTGCACCATGTGGCAGAGTTAGTAGAAGAGGTTGCTCATTAACCAGAATGTCCCTGACTCAGTGCCTGCTTCCTTTTGTCACAGTGCAAAGCACATAAGGTTTTTCAGGATGTTCCATTATTATGCTCATTTACATTGATTAAACTCAAAGTAAGCACATTCATTTTACGTAAAACACATTACGTTTTGGATTTTCAGATAACTAAACTTCTAGAATGAAAAAAGAGAACCCAATTATATTCTTTAGTTAGCAACACTTAAGTGACTTAAGTTAGCATAAAAATGATTTGTTACCTAAGTTAACTTGGTTGAACCCAGTTTATTTGAGGGTTACAAATTGAAGCACTTTATTAAGTTATTAAGTTAAGTCTCTTTTTTCAGTGTACACTCAAAACATGGCTCTTTGGATGAACTCAATTCAATTATGTGCATGATTTCCATCTAATAAATATATGTTGCCCCAACTCAAAACACATCCATGCACAATAATGTAATTTAATTGAGTTAGGGCTACATATGTTTATTAGATGGAATCCAATCCAATGAGTCAGTTTTTTGAGTACGTCACACAAACAAATGGCTCATTGGATGAACTCAATTCAGTTATGGGCAGGATTTCCATATAATAAATACATATAGTCCTAACTAAATTTAATTAAATTATCTTGTATGGATGTCCTTTGAGTTTTGGAATGACTGTATAGTGCTTTCAGCTTCTGCATCAGGTGGAAAATTATTATAGGTATGTGAAAAACAAAATGTTTCAAACATTTCAAGATGACATTAGACTGGAAAGGAAACGTCAAAGCAAATTTGTAACATCTTTTATTAAGCTGTGTTGAAAAGAGCATTCATTTCCATATATTAAAATAACACCAGGAAGTTTATTGTTTTCACTCAGGGTCACCACAGCAGATCTCAGGTGGATCTACATGCTGATTTGGCACATGTTTTACGCTGGATCCCCTTCCTGATGCAACTCCATATTACCTAGAGAATGGAGAGGATCTGAGGAATGGGTAGAATCTGAGGAATGGGTAGGATCCGAGGAATGGATAGGATCTGAGGAATGGATAGGATCTGAGGAATGGGTAGGATCCAAAGAATGGGTAGGATCTGAGGAATGGGTAGAATCTGAGGAATGGGTAGGATCCGAGGAATGGATAGGATCTGAGGAATGGGTAGGATCCAAAGAATGGGTAGGATCTGAGGAATGGATAGGATCAGGAACCTGGTATCCAGGTCTCACATACATTAACACAAGAAGCACGTGGACTTGGGAGCATGTTTTGTCCTTCAGAAATACTGATGGTAGGGATGTCTCTGTCAAGTTTTTTACCCCCAATCCTGATCCAAATCATTTAATATTGCAGTCACCAAGTCCCGATCTGGCATTTGTATTTTGCTACATATTAGCTGTACACACCGCAAGTCAATCCAGTGTATGTGGTTGACAGTTTAACAGTTCTGCAATGCATTAAGAACAAGACAAAGCCTATCAGTAGTTTTATTGATTGATTGATTTTTTTTTTTACAAGATAGAGTAAACAATGTTTTATATGGCTCTTCTCAGTTGTCCTTAGTGCAACAGTGCACAACTAAAACTAGAACACTCAGAGTAATACTGACTGAATGACTGATGAAAGACTGATGACTGTTTTACTTTTTAAAAACACACTCATCTTTGTTATTATCATAATCATTATTATTATTACATCCCAAAAGCAAAAAAAAAAAAAAAAAAAAAAATCTGGGACCACATGCAAAATGCAAACAAAATGCAGCAGTGATTCTGACATTTACTTTGACTTTATTTCACTGCAAACAGTATGAACTAAAGATTTGTTGTTAATTTAAAGGACATGTCGCACAGAAATCATAACAACTTAGGTTTAGGCTGTTAGTGACCATCCGATGATACACCAGGATTACTTTGTGCACTTCCATGACCATTCTCAAAGTATATGGCACGTTGAATGGACTGTAGCTACTAATGTTAAAAACCGAGCCACAGATTAATTGCAAAGTTTAAATAGATGTGATATCACGTTATGATGACTTGTTCTTAAGTGATAACTGTTAATGTCAATGTCAATGCAGTCACGGTAAAAACTACTGACCACAGCCTGTTAAAAACTCAGCTTTGTGCACGCTTATGAGTGTTATCATTAACATAACTGTGAAAAATCTAAGAAATATGTCTGTGTGATCAGGCAGCCTGAAAAACAGTGGAAAGTTCCACCTGCACTTTCACGGTGGGCGCAATAATGGGATTAAAACAGCGTGCTGCACTGGTACAGAGAACAGAGTCCGCACGCATCAAGATTCAAAATCTTGAATCTTGTACAAAAACAGTATCCACAAAAATCTGAGTCTTAGAGGCTCTCCTGTTTGTTAACAAATGTGTGACAACATTATAAAAGTCTTTAAAAACAATGTTCCTCAGACAATAATTGGAAGGATTTCCATATTTCTCCCTCTACAGTGCATAACATCATTAAACGATTGAAGGAATCTGGAGGATCGTCAGAGCGTAAAGAGCAAGGAACAAGCCCAAGCTGAAAGCTCATGATCTTGGATCGCTCAGACGGCACTGCATCAAGAACAGTCCATCGGTACCTGATATAACTACATGGGCAGGGACTTACTTTGGGAAACCTTTGTCAAGCACTACGATACAGAGCTACATTCACAAATCCCACTTGAAACTTTGTCGTGCAAAAGCGAAACCTTATGCTAACCATGTTCACAGGTGGTGTTAACATCTCTGGGCTCGGAAGCATCAGGATTGGACCATCATACAGTGAAGACGTGTATTGTGGTCAGACAAATCAGTATTCCAGGGCCCTCATGTGCAAAGACTTGCGTGGATTTCATACTGAAACATGGCGCACGCTAAAACCCAGAAACTGTCATACGCACAAAAATATCCAGATGTATCAAATTGCACGTATGCACGGATCCAAGCATGTTCCATTTGTACATCCCAATCAACATGGAATTGAGCGCACATGCAGACATACCAAACTCCCCCCGTTCCACGCCCCTATTTAAATATTAAAATTCATGTAAATAGGCCCTGGGAGCTGGGATTCCCCCTCTGTCAGATCAGTCAACATGATTATAGCGAGTGTGAGCGACAGATGAGTTAGTTTATTTGGTACTCTGTCAAACGGAATAAACATGAAATGGTAAAAAGTTAGTGGGACCGTGTGAGCAGTGCACACACACTAAAGTAAAAAAAAAAAGAGAGGTGTGCTGCAGCTGATAGTGTGTGACATTCACAACTTTACACATACGTTTATTGACTAATACTGAACACAGGGAGACAATTGAGGGCCTGTTAAGAAGTGCTGCAGTTCTAGTTTCACCATCAAGCCAAAAAAAAAAAAAAAAAGCAAAAACAAAACAAAACAACAACAAAAAAACACATTAATAACTAACAAAAAACTTATTTGAATGTGCACATGCTCAAATGTGCCCACGCTGGTTTTCATTCAGAACAATTACACATCCATCCATCCATCCATTTTCTTCCGCTTTATCCGGAGTCGGGTCGCGGGGGCAGCAGCTCAAGCAAAGCCGCCCAGACCTCCCGATCCACACACACCTCCCCCAGCTCCTCCGGGGGAACCCCAACACCTTGGGGGTCCCCCGGAGTAACAATTACACAAATAAACTTTTTCCTCACCAAGCAACCATCCATCGTACACCATGCCAGCCTCTAGCCTGTTCCCAACCCAACCCAATGCATTTGCACATCACATATGATTTGAACAATGATGAAATGAAAATGTTTCCTATTAACAAAAACAAATTTATCATGTGATGGTGCCTTTATGGCAATATGTATGTGGTCAATAGCTCTGATTACATTAGGGAAACCAACTCTCACTGCAAATTGCGCTTTAATGTTAGAATGTGATGTACCTGGATGACATTCGGATGATTCCATCCCACACAGCTGGCATGGCTCGGCTCAAGGTTGACTGGCACACTCCTGACTGATCGGCCAGCTCACGCTGGAATGCCCCTGTTGCCAGGAAGCACAGCGTGATCAGCACCTGTGTGGGCACAGACAACCCCTGGCTCCTCACTGTATTGCGCTCTGGGGATGGCCGCAGTTCTGTGCACAGCTCCAGTAACACGAGCCTTGGTAAACAAAATCGGCTTATTAGCCAATTTTTTCCATTTTCAAGTAAATCATTGAGTTCCCTGAATACACGTCACCATTTGCAAGGTCCTCTAACAATGCTAACACAGCCATTCTTAGTGCCATTTCCATCATCACTTTGCGTATGCTTTTATATCTAACCATATAATTGCAAACACGTGGGTGTGTTAATTATTCATAAGTGTGTCTTTGATATGCACATCACTCTGATGACTTCTTCTTTTGTATTAACAGTTTCCCGGCATCACATCTCCATGTTACCAGTGGACCAATAGCTGTGGAAATGAGCGTACGCCAGCTATGAACTTGATGCACTGCACATTTCCACAGTCATTTCACTTTTGATATATCTGAACGTTAGCGTGGAGACGGACATATGCCACATTTTTGTGCGTACACAGCCTTTGTACATGAGGCTCCAGATCGTTTTTGGAAGAAATGGATGCTGTGTACAGAGGACCAAGGATGGCAAGGACCTTCCAGAATGGTATTAACAATAAGTCCAAAAGCCAGGGTCTACCATGGTATGAGGATGTGTGAGTGCTGTTGACAAAGGTCATTTACACTTCCGTGAAGGCAGCACTAATGCAGAAAAGTACACTGAGATTTTAGACCAACATATGCTGCCTTCAAGACATCTTTTCCAGGGACATCCATGCATTTTTCAACAATACAATGCAAAACCACATTCTGCGCACATTACAAAGGCATGGCTACAGAAGAACAGGATACGGGTACTGGACTGGCCTACATGCAGTCATGACCTTTCCCAAATATAGAATGCATAGAGAGTTTTGAAAGGAAGAATGGAAGGAACACCCTGTACCATTGCATACATTTGAGAATGGAACAAAATAACACCTGAAACACTTCATTGCTTGGTATCACCAATGCAAAAACATGTTTTAAATGTAGTGTGAAGGAATGGTAACATCACAAAGTGGTGAATGCGTTAGTGTCCTAGCTTATTTTTGGAACGTCTTGCAGGCCTAAATATAGAAATGGATGTATATTAACTAATGAAATAAAGTTGATCACACAAAACATATAATATCTTGGGTCCATACTGTCTGCAATGAAATAAAAGTCAAAATTAATGTGAGAATCACTGCTTTTCCACAATATTGTCCCAACATTTTGGATTTGGGTTGTATTATTATTATTATTATTATTATTACTACTACTACTACTACTTCATGTTAAAATGTCTTTAAAATGTGTCAAAGGTGGACTGTAACACAAAATGGGAATGGGGCCCTTCCAACCCCTTGCCCTTCTCGCTACAGGGCTGTACAGGATCAGACGTTTCTTGAATATTTTAGGATCACTCACTTCATGAAGAAGAAAGCCACCCAATTTAATGTCCATTTTTAATTCTTCATACATGAAGTATCCATATTAAGATAAGGTAAACTTTACTGACCCCAAAATGAGGAAAATCAGTTGTTTCAGCAGCAAATGTCATCCAATAATACAGTGGTATTGTTGGGTTTCGGTCTGGACTCCTTAATTTGTCACGATTTCTTTAATGCGTCCTGTCATCTGTCTTTTTACTGTCTGAGTCTGTTTGTCATGGATGATTGTGTCTACTTCTCATTGTCTGTGTTTGTGTGTGTGTGTGTGCCACTGAAGTCTGGCACTACTCACTACTGGTGCTTGCTGTCATCTGTGTGTGTTTCTGTCGTGTCTTTTCTGGCCGTGTGTGTGTGTGTGTGGGCTTGTCATTCTTGGCATGCGCTCCCCTGCGTGTGAGTTTGTCTTGTCATCCATCTGTGTTTCTGTCATATTGTTGTCCCCGCCCACTGTCCTTTGACCCTTTCTTATTCATGCTGTTCTGTTCATGTATTTCATAAGACTGTCTTCTGTCCCTGTTTCTTATTCGGTCCCAGTTTTAGTCCCAGCTTTATTTTCTCTGTGTGTATTGTTGATGTTAGGTTTTGCGTTTTGCACAGGATGCTTTTGGATCGATACGTCAGTGATTTGTCACCTATTGTGTTGTCTTGTTGTTCCATGGTTGGTTTGCATTTTGTATATTTTTTGGTTGATGTCTTTGGTCACGTTCACTGTTAGGTTATTTCCACGGTCTGTCAGATGTCTCAGTTTGCTGCCCCCTTGTGTTCCTTTTTTGTTAGGACATGTTCCTGTCTGCCTAATCATTACACCTGTGGATTATCAAGCTGTTTATCTAAGGGCCCTGTCCCACTGGCGTTTAGGAGGATTTGCGCATGAAATGAGACAAAAGCTGAGCGTCCGCAACAAAGGTGGGCGGAAATGACAAATGTCCCGGGTGGATCAGCGAATACATGAGGAAGAAAAGCGGATATAACAGGGAACAGAAGCGAAGGCGACCGCGGAGGCGCCCCCATGAGGGGCACAGCGGCCGTGATGCACTCACTCCATCCGTACCCACTCTGTCTGCATGCGCGTCATACCATTTGCGACCGTGATGTGGCCGTGCTGGGCACGCGTCATATCTGTTTTGCATGCTGTCCTGGTCCGCTGCCAAGCCGCGCCAACCCATCGGTTGCGGATATCAGCGGATGACAGGGGATATGCGGCGCGTTGGTTGTGTGTGTCCTGCATATGTCTTCAGTATGTGTTCAGGCAGTGATGCGGATCTCATCCGCAGCAGGATTTTTGAGCCGCTCAAAAATCCTGCTCCGGACATGCGTGCCTCTGTGGATGATCACGGACGTGTTCGGATGGCGGCCGACTCATACAGGAATGTTACACGGTTATTGTGGTTGTTTGGCGGATGTGGGCCACTTTTGTGCACATTTCATCCGCAAATCCTCCTAAACGCCAGTGGGACAGGGCCCTAAACCACTCCTGTTGTCTGTTTGTTCCCGCTGTGTTCTTTGGCTGCTGTTTTTCGTTACTCCCACATTCTGATTGTCACTTAGGCTGTTGTTAGTTGGTTTTTGCCCTCACCCCCTGTGTCCTTGGCTGTTTGCATTTGGGGTCCTACCTTGACAAGGTTTAGTGTTAAATGTAACAAGTATATACTACAACATACAGTAGTCCCAGTGCAGAAAATTTACAATTTACATTCAATATTAAATTTAATTAAATTTGTCCTCTGCATTGAACTCGTCCTAATTACAGTTAGACACAACCCAACCATTAGGAACAGTGGGCAGCCACAGTCCAGCACCCGGGAACCAACACCAGATGTAGAGATGCTGCCTTGGTCAGGGGCAGAGAAAAGAGCATGTGCCCAGAGGAAACCCCCGCAGACACGGAGAGAACATGTAAACTGCACACAGAAAGGGCAAGAAGCGATCCCATGACCTTCTTGCTGTGAGGCATCAGTGCAAACCACTAACCCACCGTGCCGCCCATTAATGATTGACATCGGCGCAGTCAGATTAACAATGCATGGATGGGGTGACTAAAATATACTGCAGTGTTAGCTGGTGAATGCAAACATGCTGGTATGAACAGACTATGTGAAAATAAAATATAAGTAAATATGTGTAAATGTAATAAAACCAGAACGTTGACCTGTGGGGAACCACGGGTTCTAGATGTGGTCCTTTGTACTGTATATGGAGGACAGCTGACTTTTGGGGAAAATCTGTTCACAGTTATGCTACATTTTTTAAGTATTGATACAGAAAAATGTTTTGGCTTTTATGAATCTTTACTGAAGTTTTAATCTGTTTTCAGTTGTGCGTATTTTTCTAAAATAATTTTTTGTCAATAAGCTTTTGTGAAGCTGCTTAACCAGCACAATATTCTATGTAAAGAAATCACAAATAACTGAAGCTTTATCCAGTTGTTAAGTGTGATGATATGATTTTCAGCTTCCGGCTCCAAACAAAAAAGGCGTGCTATCATTAACATTGAGAACTGCACTGAGACGATCTGATCAGGCTGCACTTTGACCGCTGCACACGGACAACAGCATTAACATCGCAACATAAAACTCTTTGTATATTGTGCCTAAAACTCTCCTGGATATATTAACTGGGTTTTTAGATGTTGTTCTGCGTTTGTTTTATGTAAAAATGTCAGACGCTCAGGTTGTTTCTCCGTTATTTTCAATGGGAGTTGCTGTGAGCTGCGATCGCTTCCTGTTCATGTCGTTCAGGGAGAAAGTGAAGTTTGCACTTTAACGTCCTGTTTATCGTAATAAATACTTTTTTATTAACAAACAGACATGTATATTTTACCTGTGTATAATAAAATATGTAAAGTAAAAGAAAAAAGTTTTATTAAGTGTTCTGACCATAGAACCAGACGAATGCGGTTAACGGAGGTGGAGGCGGAGAAAGGAGGGACGGAGGTTTGCGCACAATGTAAACACAAACTAAACTTAAACTGTAAATCCTTAAAAGGATCAAACAGACGTAACTTTAATTATAAACTTGGAGGTCTTTGGACCCGGAAACAGATTTATCACGTGATGCGTTACGTCATCGCTTAACCGGATATTTGCACTGTGACAGCTTTCACATTAGATCAGATTTCTTGATTTCTTTTTTTTTTTTTTTTTTGGTCTTGTTTTGTATGGAGTGTGAACATGTTAATTCTGGGTTTGGGGGTCACATACATACAGAAATGATCCAGATTTGAATCTGATGTCTGGGATGTTAGAGGACGGACAGACTGATGAATTCTGTCAGGTCTGCAGCAACCTCACAGGGTTTTATTTTGAAATACAGGCTCTTATTGCGAAAGTGTGACATAAACTGGCTGATTTCTCAAACATTTTATGACTTGAGTCGTCATGACAAAATACTTAAGTATTCCAAAGGACGAATGTCAGCTCTTTTTGGATTTCAATTGATGCTCCGATACACAAACACACAGCGGCCACTTACTTTTTTATTACATGAACTATTGCACAGGATAAATTGTACTGATGTGCATGTAATAAAGCACAAAATGCCAGAGGTAGAAGTGATTAATAGTGGAAATCAGCAGGTGGTTACTGTTCTAAAAACCACTACGAGGTGTTCTACAGTCTAAATTGGGTGTCTCGTCTGGGTAGTTGGGTAATCTATATTGGATGGAGTATCACTTCTGTCGTCTCTGCAATATCTCACAGCTGTAACATGATGAATAGTGAAGGTTGACACAGCCTGACTGCAGCTGACTATGACAGAGAAAAAGAAACAGAGGAAAGTTCCCTCATCCTGCTTCTGTTTCTCAACCACACCAAGCTATAAATTGCCCAACATGTTCTGTACCAACAAGTGCTGCTTCTCTAAAAACAGCTGCACTTTCCCCAAAGCCTACAGATTCTGTCAAATGTGGGAAAATACAGACTTAAAATAAATGCATGATGAGAACATCTTTATTGAGCAGTAAGCAAGTGAAACATCTCAGAAGGTCCTGCAATGCATACATGCAGTGTGAACTAGGGTTTCCTGCTGTCATTATGCATCATCAATTGTAAAATGTCACGAGAAGTGAAATGAGAATTACTGTGTTACTTTGGCTGGCACATCCATGGAATTATGGAGGCTTGTTTCCCGTTTACTGCCAATGCACGCTCAAGTGCAAGCTGCTTTCAAGTCTAATGTCCTACTGAGAGATGAGAGAGGAGGAAATGGGATCTTTTGGTAAAGGCAAAGAGGAACAAAGGGTTCTATTTCCAAAGTGATGAAAAAGTGGAGCTGAAGTTCAGTTTTGCAATATAACGGCAGCAGACATGCAAAGGAACTGCCTAAAATGTGTCTTTTTCAGTGTTTCCCTATGCTGGTAGCTGTCTAGGGCTTGGATAGTGATAATATAAATGAAGGGGTGAGTTGGTCCCCAGGTGTAACCTTTGACAATCCCAAATGAGGCATACCTTGAACTATAAAAAAAAAGTTGCAGTGCCTTGACTGGCTGCAACAGACTGGCTTCAAAAATGAGCAGGTTCCGATTGAAGCCCACGTTAAAATGTCCAACTTTAGTAATCTTTAGCTAGTTTCTCCGTCCATGACAACTGTATAGGGGGTGAATTGTTTTTTTTTCCCCATAGTTCCTTAGTTTAACACATTTTAAGAATTAAACTTATGGATAATTAGAGGTATTGTCACTTTGAGTGATGGCTAGTGGGCCTTTAGCCCTGTTTGTAGCATGGCTTGCTCAGAGGCCGCTGGTAGTGGCTGCTAGCTATGGTGGGCAGTGCCTCTCATTTTGAGCATTTTATTGCAAATATATGTGATAATATGGCTTGTTGTGACGTTACTGCTCCTACCAAATCATCTAAGATGTCTGTGCCTCTATTTCTGTTTAGTGAAATTATTGTGTGATTGAATTTTGGATGCTAAGAGCGTTACCACTTTTAGCAGCTATCATGAGGTGAGGTCCAGTTAATGTACAAGTCAAAAAGTATGTAAAAATGTATGTCAAACTCCAGGTTAGTGATGATTCCAGCATAATAGCTGAAAGCTGCAACACCACAAGTGTAAGTAATTTATTGTCTAATCACAAATGCCGTGACCTACCCAAAGACATGAAAGTGTCAGAATGTGCAGTGGATTGACTTTAGAATATGTTCAGGTATGTTCTATTCCTTAACCCAGTCCATAGGTGGCCCTGAGGTGGGGTTTTAAGGGGCTTTAGCCCCTGGATGATTTCAGTAGCTCACCATCATTGTCACAAAAGAAACTTGACTTTGAATTTGGCATTTAAATATTTCCAACCTCAGTTTCTTATAACCACCAACATCTGACTGATTCAATCCTATAGTGCCACCGTTTCCATAGCACCCATAGCACATATTGTTTAAGTGCTGCACTGGAATCAACTGAGCAACTTCATGCCAGTCACATAACACAATATGCATTCAAATTTGTATTGTTCTGTTTGCTTTGGTGTGCTAGCATGACTAAAAATGAATTGTTTCCTTGTCAAGCAGCTCCTTCCTGGAAGCTGGTGAAACTGGTGGAAAGACAGTCCAGCATTCAAAAACAGTGAAGGAAAATAGGCCAACATAAATGACAGCAACTTCCATCCTGCTGTTTGTTGTTAGGTAAAGCATTTGTCTGCCTTTAAAATTTTCCAAATTTACATTTGTGTCCTGTCAGAAGGGTAAATATGATCTTTAAGCAAAACCTGCTATTGTTAGTTCTGTATAATGTTTCTGTGTTATGTAACGAGCCCTTAAATTTTACTTTAAAATACATATGCGCACATTTACTACAAATTCTGTCACCCTACCGTTAAATAATAAGACCTTCACTGAGCCCCACCCAGACAAAAACCTCTGAAGCCGCCACTGTGCAAGTTATAAGTACGCTGACCAGAAATGATTTTCTATTGGCGCTTTATTGCCACAGCAAATGTCACTTCTCATTTTTATTTCTTCTCAACTAGTCATTTTAAACAGTTTTGGTAAGAAGTGCACTGGACCTACCATGTTGAAGACAACAGTCCCTGGTGTGTCCAAACTCCAACTTGTCGCCGTGTAGAGTGAAGCACATAGAGCGGTAGCGAATGACAAAGAAGGGAAGAAGGATGTGTGTGTCTGTGTGTATGTGGGGCAATTTATACTACAGGACTGCTTGTGACATGACTGTAGTACTTCCTCTCACAGTGAGTGTGTGTGCATGTGTGTGTCGCTACCTCGCTTATCTCTGCGTGTTGATCTCATGGATTTGCCTGTCCCGTATTAAACTGCATCCACTTTCCCTGTCAGATCAACATAAGAAAGTTCAATCCTGTAGAACAGATCAGATGGATGTTTCCCTTTTGTGACAGTATTAACAATTTACAACCCCAATTCCAATGAAGTTGGAACATTATGTGAAATGTAAATAAAAACAGAATACAATGATTTGCAAGTCCTCTTCAACCTATATTCAACTGAATACACCACAAAGACAAGATATTTAATGTTCAAACTGAAACTTTTTTGTTTTTGTGCAAATATTTTCTCATGTTAAAATAGATGCCTGCAACACGTTTCAAAAAAATTGGGACGAGGCAACAAAAGACTGGGAAAGTTGATGAATGCTCAAATAATACCTAATTGGAAACAGGCGAGTGTCATGATTGGGTATAAAAGGAGCATCCCCAAAAGGCTCAGGCATTCACAAGCAAAGATGGGGCGAGGATCACCACTTTGTGAACAACTGCGTGAAAAAAATAGTCCAACATTTTAAGAACAATGTTTCTCAACGTTCAATTGCTAGGAATGTAGGGATTCCATCATCTACAGTCCGTAATATAATCAGAAGATTAAGAGAATCTGGAGAACTTTCTACATGTAAGCAGCAAGTGCGAAAGTCATCCTTGAATGCCCATGACCTTCGATCCCTCAGGTAGCAGTGCATTAAAAACTGTCATCATTGTGTAAAAGATCTTACTGTGTGGGTTCAGTAACACTTCAGAAAACCACTGTCAGTTAACACAGTTCGTCGCTACAAGTGCAAGTTAAAACTCTACCATGCAAAGTGAAAGCCGTACATCAACAACATCCAGAAACGCAGCCGCCTTCTCTGGGCCCGAGCTCATTAGAAATGGACAGAGACAGAGTGGAAAAGTGTGCTGTGGTGTGATGAGTCCACATTTCAAATTATTTTTGGAAATCATGGACGTCATGTCCTCTGGACAAAAGAGGGAAAAGACTAGGGATGGGTATCGAGAACCGGTTCCTTTCGGGTATCGTTAAGAAATGATTTGATCCACCGATATCAATAACCTTTTTACTTAACGATTCCCTTATTGGTCCTTCAGAGTGGCCATTGTTTTTGGGGGTGTTTGTCAGGAAAATTATAATTTCTCTACATTGATTACAGACGCGGGTCTGTAATCAACTTTTCTGCAGTGCGGCTTTGCTTTGAACCTTGAACCAATCGAAGCAGTGATTCGTAGATCGAAGCAGTGCTTTGATCATTGCTTTGTTGATTAATTTTTCTTTCGCTTTCCCCCGCTAAAACCCTAAAGAGCATATGGCTGTGAGTATTGTTTACCTTTTTATGTTAAACCGACCTGTTATGGTCTTCTGAAACAGTTGATAGATGTATTTTATACCTTAAGAACAGGACCAATGCTAACACGTTAGCATGTCTATGGCATTTCAATGTTAGCATTAAGCAGTTGCAGCTGTCAAGCATTGGTTGTCGTAAAAGAGTCAAATGTATTACAAATCGTAATATTTTTTAAATTTATTTTTGTTTATATATTAATAATAGCAAGCACAACAATAATAGTAATAATAACTAATCTAATGATTATATACAATTTCAGAGAAAGAGACAAAAAGAACCTGAATTAAAACAGAAAATGAACTAACAATGAACATACATAAATAAACACATACATACATACATACAGAAATAACTGTTTCCTGTTAACACCTAGTGACTCTCACACCTCCATTTCATCCCTGTCTTATTTAAGTTTAGTGACAGGTTGTTTCGGTCAAACCATATTTTCAGTTTGTTAATTTCTTCAGCGATTTCCTCCAGATCTATCTTCCAAACTAGAAAACTGCTGCATCCTAGTAAGAGCAGAATACTACTGGAATGAATTTGAATAAGGAAAGTTATTTTTTTTCTCACCTAAATGGATGCTGCACTCACTCCAGTTTATTGTCTGGAATAGTCCCAGATTGCATTTCAGAGCTTCTAGAATTCAAAAATTTTCGTGCACGTGGTGTTGGGGGGCGAATTTTGTGTTTTAACTTTTTTTGTTTTTCACCACTTTCATCCTTCAATATGTCAATCGTGAGTCACTTTTGTGTGGATTAAAGTCACTAACTGGGACTCCTGTCTTGTTGCGAGAAAGAAACAAGAATTGTCCTCTGTTCTGTTCACACAGCTTCAAACGCTGCGCGGCTCTCTGACAAGTCAAGTTAGAACAATAGAATTCAGTCTGAATGAATAACTTCAAAGCAAAACACCGTTTTGTTTATTTTTATTTATGTCCAGAGATCAAGGATACAGTGACCAATTTCAAATTTACTTTAAGACTCGAAGAAATACATAGAAAACCTGTAAAGCCTACTTTTACGACAAAATTCACAAGAGGTATCAATAAGGGAATTGATAAGGAATCGGATCGATAAGCAGAATCGATAATGGCATCAATATCGATAAAATCTTAATACCCATCCCGAGAAAAGGCCATCGAGATTGTTGCCAGCGCAAAGTTCAATGGTATGGGGGTGTGTTAGTGCCCATGGCATGGGCAACTTACACATCTGTGATGGCACCATCAATGCTGAAAGGTACATCCGGGTTTTGGAGCAACACATGCTGCCATCTGCACGTGTTGCAACAGTGTGGCTTTGTAGTAAAAGAGTGCAGGTACTAGACTGGCCTGCCTGTAGTCCAGACCTGTCGGCCTTTGAAAATGTGTGGCGCATTATGAAGCGCAAAATACGACAACGGAGACCCTGGGCTGTTGAACAACAACTGAACTCATACATCAAGCGAGAATAGGAAAGAATTCCACCTACAAAGCTTCAACAATTAGTGTCCTTAGTTCCTGAATGTTTATTGAGTGTTGTTAGAAGGTGATGTAACACAGTGGTAAACATACCACTGTCCCAGCTTTTTTTAAACACGTTGCAGCCATCCATTTAAAAAACAAGCAAATATTTGCACAAAAACAATAAAGTTTCAGTTTGAACATTAAATATCTTGTCTTTTCACTATTTACTTGAATACAGGTTAAAGAGGATTTGCAAATCACTGTATTCTGTTTTTGTTTACATTTTACACAACGTCCCAACTTCATTTGAAATGGGGTTGTAGACAAGCAGTGTGCATTATTTGATATGGGTGTACATTCCTGATGTGTCCAGCAGGTGGGAGCACAGCACGTGATGTGCTCCTTTTTCATGCGGAGTCCTGAATAATGTTCCATGTGCACTGCCACGTTTGCATGCAGAGGTATAATAGTTTTTGTTCTGTCCTATGGATATAGACTGTATCTCTTTAAAGCTACAGTGTGTAGGATTCAGCCTCATCTGATAGTGAGGTTGCACATAGCATTATGCCATCACTGGTCACAAATTTGTTTCCCTTCACATTTTCAGTTCCTTCCCGATGGGGATTCATGCTCCCTTGCTTTTTATTGTGAGAATCAGTATGTCTGATTCTTCATTTCACAAAAATGAAGGTTTTCAAACTTATTAGCCTGCATGAACAACCTGTAGAAAGTGTACAGAGGAGGAACGATGAATTCTTCTGCCTTTTTCTTCAGTCTTCACTGCAAAGTGGGAAAGAGAGTAAGTATGTCCATTTTGGGCTACCGTATCAATATGGCTGCCTCCATGACGAGCCCACTCCCTATGTGGATATGAAAGGCTCATTCTTAGCTCACGATAACACATTGATTTGTCATTGAAGGTAATGAACAGATGGTTATGAATGCAATGTTCCATTTCTGCTAATCAACCCCCAAAATCCCACACACTGTAGCTTTAAATCAAACATCTTTAGCTCAGACCAAAACCATTAACATTTGTTTTGTTTCACTACAGTTTCAGTTCCAACATTACATATTTTGATTTGTATATTTGAATGTGTTTGAAAAAGATCAGACAGAGGTTTTGCCAAAAACCACACTCTCCCCAGTATTGGGTGAACTTGTTCTTTCTGTTCTGTTGTAGCTGTGCCAAGTTTTCTGAAAAAGCTGATGTGTAGAGAACATAGTGATTGCTTTCATCCAAACCACTGTATGACGTTTTCAACACCACTGTTTAAATTTATTGCTTACAAACACAACATATCCATTATATCATTGGGGTTAATATCTCCTTTTGAGAATTTAGGTAGCTCTTCACTCCACTCTTTCTTCTTCCTTGTTCCTCACCATCAGTCCTCTGACTGGTGATACAAGTACCTCTCCTCCTCTCTGTCTTCATCATACCCATGCTGAAGCTCTCCCTCGGCACCTCCTCTTCCTCTGTCCTCAGGGCATTGGATCCCCAGTTTCCTCTGCAGCTTCTCCTCCTCCAGGCGAAGCTCCATGGAGTCCACCAGGTCATAGATGTTGTCCAAAGACCACATGGGTGAAGGAAACCATGCCTTGACATCACTGTCCTTGCCCACAACAAGCATACTGAAATAGTCCTTACTGATCTTTAGTTGTTCTCTCAGACTGTTGACCGAGTCACGGGATAAAGACTCGAGCTCACTCTGACTATGACCTGCAGGAAAATAAAATACTATGAGTGGTCATCTTTATTTACTTTTACTTTTTTGGTTTATGCTCAGTATTGATATTTCAACATTTCTGGCGAGTAACACCCTGCCCTAAATGTTTTTTCATGCCCCTGTACTGACCTGTAACACTGACTCACCATTGAGTGGAAAAAGCACAACCGTTCCTGAGGCTTCTTCACCCGAACCGATCAGCTTCAACATGGCAAAATGACGAATGCCTGCCGAAAGACTAAAGGTTACTTACAGTCCGCCTTAATTGATAATAAACTGAAAGTATGTAGTTTTCAAGCAAATTCAAAAGACAAACACTTTGTATTCAGCGTGACAGGTCAAAGTAGCATGTCGCTGAGTCTACGCGCCTGCTACTGGCGGTGGTTTTTGTCACAATCACAAACTAATGCACCAATCTTTCAAAATGTTTCTAAATATGTCTATAACACAACCAGACACCCACAAATGTAGTTTTGTTCAGCATCTTTAGACATTGATCAGAACATAACTGCACGTTGCTCCATTTATTTGTGCTTGCAGCTTGTTATCACAACATAAAGTCCATACTGTACATGTGATTTCTTATTTTGTTTATTTGTAATAAATTTGTAAAAATCTAAAAAAAAACTTCATACAATGTCATTATGGTGTACTGTGTGTAGAATTTTGAGGAAAAAAATGAATTTCATACATTGTGGAATAAGGCTGTAACATAACAAAATGTGGAAAAAGTGCAGCGCTGTGAATACTTTCTGGCTGCACTGTATACTTCTTTTGCTGTAAAATACTGTGTTGTGTCCAGGGGCGCCGCCAGGGATTTTGGACCCCATGAAAAGAAATCTTACTGGGCCACCTCTGATATTATTTTGTCAGTATTATAATTGTATTAAGGGCCTCTCTGGGCTCCTGTCAATCATGGGCCCCTAGAATCCTTCTCCTTCTCCCCTTTTTAGCACCCCTGGTTGTCTTCATTATTTGCTAAAATATCTCCTGGAGACGGTTTTGATCTGGGAGTGCTTAGAAGCTACTAGCATTGCAGAGAGCCTACAGTGGATTAATGTAATCCCTCACATCTGGACACCACAGATCTACTATGCATTTTATAGTGCATCTGGATCTACAATCTGTCCCACACAACAACACTAAGCAATGTATCTGTCTGTTCTCCTTCTCTCCAGTTTCTATGGCCAGTTTCCATCAAACTTGTTGTGTGGAGGAGCTCTGACCCCAGAATTGCCCTTAAATGTTTGTTTTGGCAAAGGTTAAGTTCATTGATCAAAGTTCAAAGCACAATGGCCAGGTGATACAGCTAATCACTAACCGCTAATTTTCAGTATTGTCTCTGGTACACTCTCAGCTACTGACAAGCCGATTTTGAGTTTAAGCTATGCCAACGCTTCTGATTAGAATCAGAGACGATCACAAACCCAACACAACCAATCAGCGCTTCTGTCTTTGTGCGTCCTGCCCACTACTGTAAGAAAGAATCATTCACATTTACAGCATACAGCGGTCTAGATGTGAGGTAGACGCCCTGAAAAGAAAAGCATGTTTGATTTATGGTTTTGATTTATAAATCAAATTAATCCGGATAGAATAACTACATTAATGGCAACTCTGATATTTTCACAAAGTGAAAATATAACACATATCTTAATTTTAAAATAATGCACTAATTCTGAATGTTTTGAACATTAACACACCAAAATGCATTATGGGTAAAATAAGCCTTCCCTCATCACTGATTGGTTGATGTAAAAAACAATACACAAGTGACTGTAACACGTTGGTTTTTACAAATAAAATAAATGTGTATTTGTAAAATATGTAATTTTTTTCATTTGCAAAAAAAAAAAAAAAAAAGGCAATTGCAAAATTGAAAATTGTTTAAGTTGTGATTCAGCTCTACAACCGTGTGACATAACCGGGCGCCATTCACACTGCCATCCAGTAGACGGCAGTGTTCTATGCATTTTGACCCATCTACTGGATGGCAGTGTGAATTGCGCCTAGTTATATCACACGGTTGTAGAGTTGAATCACAACTTAACAACCAGAATAGGGTTTACAAATGTTTTTTCACTGTTACTATGAAAACTTTAGCAGACTAAATTAGCAGAACTAAATTTAGCAGAAGCTAATTGGTCCACTGATAGTTTTTGAAGTTAGCTAAAAAGCTAATCCGTGAACAAAAAAGTTAGCATTGCTAATTAGCAGTTAGCGGATTACCGGAATTGTGCCCACCACTGCTTTTAATAAATTTACCAAGCTTGGTATGCCGATGAGCACTGATCACAAAATTGTCCTTAAAATATTCATTTAGGGAAAGTTCAAAGTAGAGGAATTTGATTTTCATCAAGCCTTGAACTAAATGTAGCTGTGTGTGTGTGTTCATGTCTGTGGCTTGGAGTTAGTGTCCTGTCCCCTGTATGTCATCTGTGTGTGTGTTGTTGTGGGTCATCCTTTGTGTCCTTGGTCTCTCTCCTGCATCTGTGTTCCATCCTCAGTCTGTGTTTTGTCTCCCGCATATGTCCCTTTGGTTCATCATGTTTTGTTCATCTGGTTCGGTTACTCTGCCACTTCTCATTTCTAGGTTGTTTTTGTGTTTATGCTTCTGGCTGTAGTTTTTGGATATGGTTCAGTTCTCTTTGTTGTTAGATTTATGAATGTTCCTTTTCATGTGTTTGTCTTCGTGTTAGTTTTTTTCCTCCGTTGCTGGTTTTGCACTTCTGAGTTCCACATTGCTTTCCTGTTTGAGTTCATTGGTTTTTGTTCAGTTTATATTGTTATTTGATCGCATCTTTTTATGCGTTAGTGTATTTAGGATGTTGTTGTATTCCCTTATGATACGCTCTTTGCACTTTTGAGTCCCCCTGTGGTTTTTGACATCTTTCATGAGGTTTAATTATTGTGTTTTATGACTTTTCACATGCCTGTCTTCACACACACACACGAGTATATACATATATCTTTTATTCACTTTCTGATGCTGTTAGTTTTTCCCACCTTGTTGTCTTATGACCTTTGACTTTTTCACACACCTGTCTTTTATTTACTCATCAGTTCATTTTGCTTTTAAGCCACACCTCTGTCCCTCTTACTGTAGTTTGCCAGTTTGACATTGCTTCCCTTGGAGTGTGGGTATTCTGAATTTGTTTGCTACCCTTTTTGTGCCTCTGCACTGTAAACCCAAATGTTCAAATAAAGTAAAAAGACTGAGTAGTGTAAACTCAAAGTTGTAAGAAAACGTTCTGCTTACTTAACTATTTCAAGTTTGTGTAGCATGGTCTTAGTTTTTGAGTGAAGTAAACAGAATTTTTGATTGACTTGAACTAACTATATTGAGTAAGCAAAACTTCAAAGCATAACTTAAGCAAGGAAAAACTCCCTTTTAACAAGAAGAAACCTCCAGCAGAACCAGGCTCAGGGAGGGGCAGTCTTCTGCTGGGACTGGTTGGGGCTGAGGGAGAGAACCAGGAAAAAGACATGCTGTGGAGGGGAGCAGAGATCGATCACTAATGATTAAATGCAGAGTGGTGCATACAGAGCAAAAAGAGAAAGAAACAGTGCATCATGGGAACCCCCCAGCAGTCTACGTCTATAGCAGCATAACTAAGGGATGGTTCAGGGTCACCTGATCCAGCCCTAACTATAAGCTTTAGCAAAAAGGAAAGTTTTAAGCCTAATCTTAAAAGTAGAGAGGGTGTCTGTCTCCCTGATCTGAATTGGGAGCTGGTTCCACAGGAGAGGAGCCTGAAAGCTGAAGGCTCTGCCTCCCATTCTACTCTTACAAACCCTAGGAACTACAAGTAAGCCTGCAGTCTGAGAGCGAAGCGCTCTATTGGGGTGATATGGTACTACGAGGTCCCTAAGATAAGATGGGACCTGATTATTCAAAACCTTATAAGTAAGAAGAAGAATTTTAAATTCTATTCTAGAATTAACAGGAAGCCAATGAAGAGAGGCCAATATGGGTGAGATATGCTCTCTCCTTCTAGTCCCCGTCAGTACTCTAGCTGCAGCATTTTGAATTAACTGAAGGCTTTTTAGGGAACTTTTAGGACAACCTGATAATAATGAATTACAATAGTCCAGCCTAGAGGAAATAAATGCATGAATTAGTTTTTCAGCATCACTCTGAGACAAGACCTTTCTGATTTTAGAGATATTACGTAAATGCAAAAAAGCAGTCCTACATATTTGTTTAATATGCGCTTTGAATGACATATCCTGATCAAAAATGACTCCAAGATTTCTCACAGTATTACTAGAGGTCAGGGTAATGCCATCCAGAGTAAGGATCTGGTTAGACACCATGTTTCTAAGATTTGTGGGGCCAAGTACAATAACTTCAGTTTTATCTGAGTTTAAAAGCAGGAAATTAGAGGTCATCCATGTCTTTATGTCTGTAAGACAATCCTGCAGTTTAGCTAATTGGTGTGTGTCCTCTGGCTTCATGGATAGATAAAGCTGGGTATCATCTGCGTAACAATGAAAATTTAAGCAATACCGTCTAATAATACTGCCTAAGGGAAGCATGTATAAAGTGAATAAAATTGGTCCTAGCACAGAACCTTGAGGAACTCCATAATTAACTTTAGTCTGTGAAGAAGATTCCTCATTTACATGAACAAATTGTAATCTATTAGACAAATATGATTCAAACCACCGCAGCGCAGTGCCTTTAATACCTATGGCATGCTCTAATCTCTGTAATAAAATTTTATGGTCAACAGTATCAAAAGCAGCACTGAGGTCTAACAGAACAAGCACAGAGATGAGTCCACTGTCCGAGGCCATAAGAAGATCATTTGTAACCTTCACTAATGCTGTTTCTGTACTATGATGAATTCTAAAACCTGACTGAAACTCTTCAAATAGACCATTCCTCTGCAGATGATCAGTTAGCTGTTTTACAACTACCCTTTCAAGAATTTTTGAGAGAAAAGGAAGGTTGGAGATTGGCCTATAATTAGCTAAGATAGCTGGGTCAAGTGATGGCTTTTTAAGTAATGGTTTAATTACTGCCACCTTAAAAGCCTGTGGTACATAGCCAACTAACAAAGATAGATTGATCATATTTAAGATCAAAGCATTAAATAATGGTAGGGCTTCCTTGAGCAGCCTGGTAGGAATGGGGTCTAATAAACATGTTGATGGTTTGGATGAAGTAACTAATGAAAATAACTCAGACAGAACAATCAGAGAGAAAGAGTCTAACCAAATACCGCCATCACTGAAAGCAGCCAAAGATAACGATACGTCTTTGGGATGGTTATGAGTAATTTTTTCTCTAATAGTTAAAATTTTGTTAGCAAAGAAAGTCATGAAGTCATTACTAGTTAAAGTTAATGGAATACTCAGCTCAATAGAGCTCTGACTCTTTGTCAGCCTGGCTACAGTGCTGAAAAGAAACCTGGGGTTGTTCTTATTTTCTTCAATTAGTGATGAGTAGAAAGATGTCCTAGCTTTACAGAGGGCTTTTTTATAGAGCAACAGACTCTTTTTCCAGGCTAAGTGAAGATCTTCTAAATTAGTGAGATGCCATTTCCTCTCCAACTTACGGGTTATCTGCTTTAAGCTACGAGTTTGTGAGTTATACCACGGAGTCAGGCACTTCTGATTTAAAGCTCTCTTTTTAGAGGAGCTACAGCATCCAAAGTTGTCTTCAATGAGGATGTAAAACTATTGACGAGATACTCTATCTCACTTACAGAGTTTAGGTAGCTACTCTGCACTGTGTTGGTATATGGCATTAGAGAACATAAAGAAGGAATCATATCCTTAAACCTAGTTACAGCGCTTTCTGAAAGACTTCTAGTGTAATGAAACTTATTCCCCACTGCTGGGTAGTCCATCAGAGTAAATGTAAATGTTATTAAGAAATGATCAGACAGAAGGGAGTTTTCAGGGAATACTGTTAAGTCTTCTATTTCCATACCATAAGTCAGAACAAGATCTAAGATATGATTAAAGTGGTGGGTGGACTCATTTACTTTTTGAGCAAAGCCAATAGAGTCTAATAATAGATTAAATGCAGTGTTGAGGCTGTCAACACAACAAAAGGGGCAAACTTAAGAACTACCATAACAAATCAAAAAGGGGAAAACCAGAAAACTAAAACTTGAATGGACTAACTGAACGGTACAGAAAAGTGAATACAATAAAATGGTAAAACAATCTATCGGTTAATCCACAAATAAACAAAACCCAGTGAACACAGCATAATGCAAAGAATAAAACAAGATAACTGATAAACAGAAAATGCAATGAATAACAAATGGAACATAATCTGATGAGCAACACCAGAGATAAATAATAACAAAAACCTGTGACTAAACATTATACAACAAATGTGATAACCAGAACTAAATTAAGACTAAAGTAACAAAAGACCCAGAGTAACAAATACAAACTGCACAATAAATGATAAGCAAAGAATGAACCAGTGACGAAAGTGTAACACAAGGAAAAGCAACAAATAACTGAAAGACTACAAACTAAATGATGAGGTGCTGAATGAAAACAGTGACTAAATAATAAAGAAAGCAAAACGATAGAGTCAAACTGAGACTAACATGATAAAGTATGAACTAATGAAAAGTAAAACCAGAAAATCACAACAGAAATATGCCAAGGGCTAAGACCTAAAACCTGAGCTGGGGCCAAGCATGACAGAGTGTTGACTCATTTCCCAGTGACTGTTTGAACTTTGCTTGTGTGTTTATTTTGGACCCTTTGCTATGCCTTGTTTTTTTTGCCCTTGTTTGGATATTTGATTTTTTGTGAGACAATAAGTCACCTGTGTGTTTGCACCTACCACTTGTCTCATTGCTGCCTGCATTTTGGGTTCAAACATTCCTTAGTTAAAACATAACATCCATTTAGGTGGATTCCAAAACTTCTCTAAGATCAGCCAGGGGTTTTGTATTTATAATTGTGCCCATAACAGGGAAGTCTTTGGACTTGAATGTCATTTCTGCTCTTGTTGAATCATTTTTATGTTGTATGAACAAACTGATTTGTGCAGAATGATGTGAGGATGATGCCTTACTGACCCAGATGACACTCCTGTCCCCTGAGAGCCAAGAGCTGCTGCTGGAAAGAGTAGTCCTCTTCAGAGGGAGCTGAGAGGAGTAGAAGTCTCCTCTTAGCCATGAACCTAAAAATCCATAAAACGTTTCACTGGTTGATGGAATTTACAGGAAAAGAAAAAAGCTGATGGTGAAAGGTTCATCCTGTTTTCATGTCATGGTCTATACTGAAATTAAATAAAACCACTCAATTATTAAAAAAGAAAAAGAAAGTCTTATATAGGCCCCAAGAACCATTGGTGAAGGTGCTTATCCCTGGATTCCATCGTCTGTGGATGTGAGCCTACGTCTCCCTCTGGATGTGATGCCAACCCAGCACAGGTTACTTCCCCAGCCTGTTTGGACTAAGCCAATACAAATAAGGTGTTTTGTCCAAGGACATAGACAGGTAGCATGACCAGGAATCAAACACAGGTCTACTTATTGGTAGGACATCTCCTTCCTGAGCTTCCTGCTCTGCTTCACTCTACTAATGACCAGTTCTATCCACTTTGATCTTATAGTATCACACTATACGTAAGCAGAACTTACTCATCGTCAAGAAAAAAAATTATTATTACACGATTGAAATGCCAAGCTCATGAAAAAGTCATAAATGAAATCTTTAGCCATCTATGAAATGAGCAGTAAATACCTGAGTAATGAATTGTCTGTTCCTGTCTGCTGCTTGTCCTTATTGCAGGATGGAGGACTCTCCCTTTCTTTTTCTTTCTCTGGCCGTCTTGAGACAAAGTTGTCGATGTACTCAAACAGAGCAGAGCTAGATGGAGGTGCCTCAAAGACTCTCTGAAGTAGAGATCAGTGCTGATTAGACCACAAACAAATCAGATCAACCAAATGTATCTGTACAGTATAAACCCAACAGTACATTCCAGCTTATGAATTCAAATCAAGTTGGATATCCATCATTTTGCATCATGTTCTTTCCAAAACGGTGCTAGTTGCCCATCTTGCCATCTATTTGCCAATTCTGGATCTGCACCAAATTGTGTTTGGTTATATAAATATTTGACAGTAGTACCTCTACCAAGTGACAAAGGAGGCCAGTCAGAATTTAGACTTTTATCCCCATTGGACAGAGTGACAAAAGCAATAAAAGAAAAGAAAATGTCTCCACCAAATAAGAACCATGTCTCCACCAACATGTCATAGTGCTCTTCTCTTTCATGGAAAAAGAGAATTGTTGGAGCAACTTAAAAATAGTGCTTCAGTTGACATCACACAAATGAATTAGGTTGAGCTAAATGAACTTAACACATAATATTTACAACAGTGTTTAATAGTAACCATATCTTTATCTTTCACAAATATGGAACAGCCGTTCCATATCCCCTACTGTACAAGCATTACATCCAAATTTTAACGTTAGTCTTTTACCTTTGGTTTTAATAGCTTTTTGTCTAAATCAAATTACCGGTGTCAGTCCTACTGATGACACGGTTCACAGATTAACACCTTGTTTCTGCTTCAAACTGCACTCCAGTCTTCTATCTCAGTGACAGATATCTGAAGCTTTTATACAACAATCATTTCCACATAAATTCAGCATTATTTCATCATAAAAGGCAGCGGAAGTGATCAGAGCACCGCGGCTAAACAAGTTGCTAGCTAGCTGATGTGTTCACTGCGCGTCTGTCATTTCAAAGCGTCACGGAATTTCATCAATTTTCTGCTTAAAATGGCCTCATTTCTGCTTAAAACTGACTTTAGAATGATTTAAGAGGGTTTACCTTTATCATCTGATGGTTAATAATCCCATTAACCCATTTGATTGCTTTGTTGTGAAGAGACTCCGCCTCAGAGGTGCTGCTGTGGTCCGAAATGGTGCATGCACAGATGCAAAAGGTGGACCGATTTTTAGGGGCGGACTGCTCGGTCTGCGACATTCTACCACATTTGGTCCAAATTGCATAAAACTTTTGTTTAATTATAAGTTCTTACTGAATGATGTAATTTTTGGAGTTCAGTCAGTCACATTTGAGAGTTTTGTTCAGCATAAACTGCGTGCATTATATGGCACATTAGTACACTTTCACAGTGAGAGCATGTACAAGAATGATCCCAAAAAAAAGAGCTGTGCATGCTGAGCAAACAATCAGAAGACAAAAATACACTCTTACATTGGGCTTGATGTCGTAATCCGTGACGGTCATAGAAAAGAGGTCAGAAGACGACATGCCGAGTTCTGATCTCAGCAGTGAGATCAGGCCTGAATCTGTGATCTGATCTGGGAGGTCATGGAGTGTGGACTCTGGCTCTGAAACACAGCAGGAATGAATAAATGCATAAAGGGAGCAGACAGGAAACAGCATGTCATGCAGTCAATCCCAAACTGATTTAAAATAGTGAAAAATAAAAATATTTACAGGCATGGGTGCAATTTGGTGGGGGATGGGGGACATGTCCCCCCCACCTTTTAAACCAGGGGGGACAGAATATGGTATGTCCCCCCATCTTCTGACATATATGTGTGTACTTGAAACATGCTATGCCAGTCTTATGTGCAAAACCATGTCAGTCTTATGTGCAAAACCATGTCAGAATAGTATCTTTGTTTCTGCAAGTTTGTATTTTTAGCAGCATTGACTTGTTTACAACACCTGTTTCTTGTTCTGTTGTTCACCTGTTTCTTCTTGGAATTTTCTGGGACTGCATTTGCCCAGATTTGAAATCAAAAATAGTTGCCTCTAGGGACTAGTGTCTACATATAAGTATCACTGGACCATATGCTAATTTACTAAATTCTGAAAGTTAGAAAAGGAAATCAGAAAAGCTATCTGGGACCTCAAAAAGCCCATCTGCAATTATTGCTTGATCTCCAAAATCAGTCTATGCAAGCGAAATTATGTTCAGTATGAGTGTTGTCATTAGTGCCACTTCAAAAATTAAATTCATGATAAATAATTTATCCTAAACTTATGATCTGTTGTTTTTTCAAACTTATGCAAAAACAAATCTTGAGAAAAAAAAATACAGTATGCGATGGTTAATAATTATTAAGAGCCTGTTCTTTCATATTTATAAATACATTTTACCACATTGCAGTTGTTGTTTTTTTTAAAGAAAACTCAACCTATCATTCTTTTTGAGTTCTACACATGTGTTGATACCTTATTTACACCAGGATGTTAATAAAATCAATGCTGGCTATTCTCAGAATAAAGTACTTATTTCCACAGTTTCAAATTGCATAAGTCAAATGGTGTCCACTTTATGGTCTTCTCAAAACATTAAAATTACTGTTCTGGATGCTCAGAATGCATCTGAGCTCATCTAGAAACCGTTGGCTTCTGGGGGCCTAAAGCAGCCCCCAGACCCCCGGCCTATGGGCTTTGGCCCTGCGGTCCTCACACTTTGTCCCCCCACCAATTTCTAGCTCTAAATTGCACCCTTGTTTACAGGGGGAGTGTTAAATTTCAGCCTACTCAGTTATTTGTGCTGTACAGAAGCTGCAGAAGCTCGTGTCAATTTCTGTAGTTAAACTAAACATTTACAATGCATAATAGTGCATTTAGAAAATGTGAGTCAATAAACAGAACACCAGGAGATGAACCACAATTGAAAAGCTGAACAGTTTCCTGAGCTGGAACTGTTTTCACGGGATCAAGTACTTGGGAAGAAACAACAGATCAGAACAGTTTTGTTCAGTTTATTCACACACCAGCATCTGTAACATTTTAGACCATCAGCACTGAAACCATCGACTGTGATGTCAGAAAACCACTCTGGTTCAAAACTGCACAAATGTTGCAGTTGATTTTCTGGTGGTGCACAGGGGCAAATGCCCACATGAACTGATACTCAGTTACGGAACTTAACTCTCGCAATGTGGAACGTTACCTTTCTGGTGGGGAAGGAGCCTGAATTTGTGTAGAGATCGAGAGATACCAACTAGAAATAGTTTGGCTCACCTCTACACATAGCACGGGCTCTGGAACCATACTCCTGGAGAGAGGCTGGACTCTCTCTTTTTCAGGAGTTGTCCAGGGTGAGAGGCGCCGGGTGGCTGTGGGGATACTCAAGTCCCCAGCTGAGTACAGAGTTTTCCCCAGTGAACTAGAAGGCTGTCTATGCAACTTCGTGTTGCAGAGAGGAATCCGACTGTGATTTGTGCATATGCACCAAACAGCAGTTCAGGGTATTGAGCCTTCTCATAGACTCTGAGTGGGATCCTTGGAAAGGTTCCTGTTGGCGACTCCTTAGTTCTACTGAGGGACTTCAGTGCACACGTGGGCAACAATGGAGAAACTTGGAGGGGATTGATTGGGAGGAATGATCCCCCTGATCTGAATCCAAGCAGTGATTTGTCATTGGACTTTTGTGAAGTTAGCGACACCAGCAACCATTGTCAATTGTCTTCCGGGGGCCAGAGCAGGCGACATCGAAGGACATTTGAAATTGCTGGCTAAGGCTAAGCGTAAATTTGGTAAGATTGTAATTCACGTCGGCAGTAATGACACTCGGTTACGCCAATCGGAGGTCACTAAAATTAACATTGAATCGGTGTGTAACTTTGCAAAAACAATGTCGGACTCTGTTGTTTTCTCTGGGCCCCTCCCCAATCAGACCGGGAGTGACATGTTTAGCCGCATGTTCTCCTTGAATTGCTGGCTGTCTGAGTGGTGTCCAAAAAATGAGGTGGGCTTCATTGATAATTGGCAAAGCTTCTGGGGAAAACCTGGTCTTGTTAGGAGAGACGGCATCCATCCCACTTTAGAGGGAGCAGCTCTCATTTCTAGAAATCTGGCCAATTTTTTGGGATCCTCCAAACTGTGACTGTCTAGCGTTGGGACCAGGAGGCAGAGCTGTGGTCTTATACACCTCTCTGCAGCTTCTCTCCCCCTGCCATCCCCCTATTACCCCATCCCCGTAGAGACGGTGCCTGCTCCCAGACCACCAATAACTAGCAAAAATCTATTTAAGCATAAAAATTCAAAAAGAAAAAATAATATAGCACCTTCAATTGCACCACAGACTAAAACAGTTAAATGTGGTCTATTAAACATTAGGTCTCTTTCTTCTAAGTCCCTGTTGGTAAATGATATAATAATTGATCAACGTATTGATTTATTCTGCCTAACAGAAACCTGGTTACAGCAGGATGAATATGTTAGTTTAAATGAGTCAACACCCCAGAGTCACACTAACTGTCAGAATGCTCGTAGCACGGGCCGGGGCGGAAGATTAGCAGCAATCTTCCATTCCAGCTTATTAATTAATCAAAAACCTAGACAGAGCTTTAATTCATTTGAAAGCTTGTCTCTTAGTCTTGTCCATCCAAATTGGAAGTCCCAAAAACCAGTTTTATTTGTTATTATCTATCGTCCACCTGGTCGTTACTGTGAGTTTCTCTGTGAATTTTCAGACCTTTTGTCTGACTTAGTGCTTAGCTCAGATAAGATAATTATAGTGGGCGATTTTAACATCCACACAGATGCTGAGAATGACAGCCTCAACACTGCATTTAATCTATTATTAGACTCTATCGGCTTTGCTCAAAAAGTAAATGAGTCCACCCACCACTTTAATCATATTTTAGATCTTGTTCTGACTTATGGTATGGAAATAGAAGACTTAACAGTATTCCCTGAAAACTCCCTTTTGTCTGATCATTTTTTAATAACATTTACATTTACCCTGATGGACTACCCTGCAGTGGGGAATAAGTTTCATTACACTAGAAGTCTTTCAGAAAGCGCTGTAACTAGGTTTAAGGATATGATTCCTTCTTTATGTTCTCTAATGTCATATACCAACACAGAGCAGAGTAGCTACCTAAACTCTGTAAGGGAGTTAGAGTATCTTGTCAATAGTTTTACATCCTCATTGAAGACAACTTTGGATGCTGTAGCTCCTCTGAAAAAGAGAGCTTTAAATCAGAAGTGTCTGACTCCGTGGTATAACTCACAAACTCGTAGCTTAAAGCAGATAACCCGTAAGTTGGAGAGGAAATGGCGTCTCACTAATTTAGAAGATCTTCACTTAGCCTGGAAAAAGAGTTTGTTGCTCTATAAGAAAGCCCTTCGTGAAGCTAGGACATCTTTCTACTCATCACTAATTGAAGAAAATAAGAACAACCCCAGGTTTCTTTTCAGCACTGTAGCCAGGCTGACAAAGAGTCAGAGCTCTATTGAGCTGAGTATTCCATTAACTTTAACTAGTAATGACTTCATGACTTTCTTTGCTAACAAAATTTTGACTATTAGAGAAAAAATTACTCATAACCATCCCAAAGATGTATCGTTATCTTTGGCTGCTTTCAGTGATGCCGGTATTTGGTTAGACTCTTTCTCTCCGATTGTTCTGTCTGAGTTATTTTCATTAGTTACTTCATCCAAACCATCAACATGCTTATTAGACCCCATTCCTGCCAGGCTGCTCAAGGAAGTCTTACCATTATTAATGCTTCAATCTTAAATATGATCAATCTATCTTTGTTAGTTGGTTATGTACCACAGGCCTTTAAGGTGGCAGTAATTAAACCATTACTTAAAAAGCCATCACTTGACCCAGCTATCTTAGCTAATTATAGGCCAATCTCCAACCTTCCTTTTCTCTCAAAGATTCTTGAGAGGGTAGTTGTAAAACAGCTAACTGATCACCTGCAGAGGAATGGTCTATTTGAAGAGTTTCAGTCAGGTTTTAGAATTCATCATAGTACAGAAACAGCATTAGTGAAGGTTACAAATGATCTTCTTATGGCTTCGGACAGTGGACTTATCTCTGTGCTTGTTCTGTTGGACCTCAGTGCTGCTTTTGATACTGTTGACCATAAAATTTTATTACAGAGATTAGAGCATGTCATAGGTATTAAAGGCATTGCGCTGCGGTGGTTTGAATCATATTTGTCTAATAGATTACAGTTTGTTCATGTAAATGGGGAATCTTCTTCACAGACTAAAGTTAATTATGGAGTTCCACAAGGTTCTGTGCTAGGACCAATTTTATTCACTTTATACATGCTTCCCTTGGGCAGTATTATTAGACGGTATTGCTTAAATTTTCATTGTTACGCAGATGATACCCAGCTTTATCTATCCATGAAGCCAGAGGATACGCACCAATTAGCTAAACTGCAGGATTGTCTTACAGACATAAAGACATGGATGACCTCTAATTTCCTGCTTTTAAACTCAGATAAAACTGAAGTTATTGTACTTGGCCCCACAAATCTTAGAAGCATGGTGTCTAACCAGATCGTTACTCTGGATGGCATTTCCCTGATCTCTAGTAATACTGTGAGAAATCTTGGAGTTATTTTTGATCAGGATATGTCATTCAAAGCGCATATTAAACAAATATGTAGGACTGCCTTTTTGCATTTACGCAATATCTCTAAAATCAGAAAGGTCTTGTCTCAGAGTGATGCTGAAAAACTAATTCATGCATTTGTTTCCTCTAGGCTGGACTATTGTAATTCATTATTATCAGGTTGTCCTAAAAGTTCCCTAAAAAGCCTTCAGTTGGTTCAGAATGCTGCAGCTAGAGTACTGACGGGGACTAGCAGGAGAGAGCATATCTCACCCGTGTTGGCCTCCCTTCATTGGCTTCCTGTTAATGCTAGAATAGAATTTAAAATTCTTCTTCTTACTTATAAGGTTTTGAATAATCAGGTCCCATCTTATCTTAGGGACCTCATAGTACCATATTACCCCATTAGAGCGCTTCGCTCTCAGACTGCGGGCTTACTTGTAGTTCCTAGGGTTTGTAAGAGTAGAATGGGAGGCAGAGCCTTCAGCTTTCAGGCTCCTCTCCTGTGGAACCAGCTCCCAATTCAGATCAGGGAGACAGATACCCTCTCTACTTTTAAGATTAGGCTTAAAACTTTCCTTTTCACTAAGGCTTATAGTTAGGGCTGGATCGGGTGACCCTGGACCATCCCTTGGTTATGTTGCTTTAGACGTAGACTGTGTTTCATAATTATTGTATGGCCTTGCCTTGCAATGTGGAGCGCCTTGGGGCAACTGTTTGTTGTGATTTGGCGCTATACAAGAAAAAAGTTGATTGATTGATTGATTGATATTGTACCAGAACACCCTAGGTCAAAGGACGGTGATCGTTTTTGTAATTTTTTCATCAGACCTGCACCGTGTGTCTTGGACACTTGGGTGAAGAGAGCTGTCAACTGATCACCACCTAGCTGACCTGGAACACCTAAACATATGGTGAAGGTTTTCTGGGAATGCTTGGTGGAATAGCCTGTCCAGACGGCCTTCAATTCACACCTCCAAAGAAACTTCTTCCAGATCCTAAGGGAGGTTGGGGACATGGAAGCAAAGTGGTCCATGTTCAAGACCTCAATTGCGGAAGCGGCTGCTTTGAACTGTGGCCAGAAGGTTGTCTGTGCTTGTCATGGTGGCAACCCAGGAACCCACCAGTTCCCTTACCGACTTCAGTGGTAAGGGAAGTCATCAGGCTGAAGAAGGAGGCCTTTAGTGTTTGGTTTGGTTAGCACAGAGGTCTCAGCGGACAGGAATCAGTGGACAGGTATGGCAAGCCAGAAGGACTACAGCCTCAGTAACTTTCGGTCAGCCTCAAAGCAGTTCTGGCAAACTGTCAGGTGCCTCAGGAAAGGGAGTCAATTATTGGCCCAGGCTGTGTTCAGCAGGTGAGGAGAGCTGCTAAACCTGACTGAGGATATCAGGCAGGTCTGATGCCATTACCCTCGTGGAAGTCACCAAGGTAATCAAAAAAACTCCTCAGTGGTGAGATGCCAGGGGCGGCCGAGAATTATCCAGAGCTGATAAAGTCTCTGGCTGTTGTTGGGCTGTCATGGCTGATATGCTTATACAATGGATGGAAGTTGGGGACATTACCTCTGGATTTGCAAACTGGGGTGGTAGTCCCCATCTTTACAAAAGGGGGCTGGAGAGTGTGTTCCAATTACAGAGGAATCACACTTCTCAGCCTCCCTGGAAAAGCCTATACCAGGGTACTAGAGAGGAGACTTAGACTGTTAGTTGCACCCCAGATTCAGGAAGAGCAATGCGGGTTCTGCATTAGTCATGGAATTTCGGACCAGCTCTTTATCCTTGCAATGATATTAGATGGGTCTTGGGAGTATGACCAACCAGACTACATATGTTTTATGGACTTGGAAAAGGCATATGACCGGGTCCCTCAAGATATCCTGTGGGGGTGCTGCGAGAATATAGGTACCAGATTCGCTGTAGTATGTGCTCCAGTCTCTGTATGACCAAATGGGAGCTGTGTCTGCATTGGGGATACTTTTTTGCAACCCCATAGTCTTTATCATATTCTGATGAGCTTTTCTTAGAAAGCAACAAAAATCTATGTCAATGTCAATTTTATTTATATAGCACATTTACAACAACAGCAGCTGCCCAAAGTGCTTCACAGTAAAAATGTTTGTATGTTTATTTGTTTGTATTTGATCAAAAAAGTTCACCCATGACTAACTTTGAAATTTTTATACTTGGTTACATTTGAGTGGATTTCCAAAAACTAGAAACTTGGTTGAATAATAAACAAAAAAGGGAAAAAGCATGATGACTCAGCATTACAATCCAATCACCACTGAAGTGTTACAAATACTAACAATTTAATGAAAGCTAAGAGTGCTATTCAACCTTGCCCATATTCATACAAGTTTTGCATAAGAGTACAAACATGGGTTCATGGATGAAGCTATGTGAGTTCACTGTAGTTACTTATGCATAAACGCTCATCTAAATATGATACTGGAAATAGTTTTTGAGGAAGAAAATTAAAAAGTTGTATCCCTAGTCTACATTCTCGGCATGACATCTGTTTTTCGGTGGGCGTTGGACTCTACTAGGGCTGCCCCTTGACACCAATCCTGTTTTTGATATTCATGGTCAGGATTTCAAGGTGCACTTAGGGACCAGAGAGTGTCCAGTTTGGTGATCTCAGAGTTGCAGCTCTGCTTTTTGCAGATGATGTGGTTCTGTTAGCTTCATCAGGTTATGCACTGAGCAGGTTTGAGGCAGAATGTGAAGCGAATGGCATGAGAATCAGCACCTAAAAATCTGACACCATGGTCCTCTGTCAGAAAAAGGTGGATTGTCCCCTCTGGGTCAGGGGAGAGTTACTGCCCCAAGTGGAGGAGTTTAAGTATCTTGGGGTCTTGTTCACAAGTGAGGGTAAGTTGAAGCAGGAGATTGATGGACAGATTGGGGCAGCATCTGATATCTTACGGACGCTATACTGGACGGTCGTGGTGAACAAGGAGCTGGACCGGAAGTTGAGGCTCTCACTTACCAATCGAATTATGCTCCTGTCGTCACCTTTAGTCATGAGCTTTGGGTAATAACTGAAAGAATAAAATCGTGGATACAAGCGGCAGAAATTAGACTCCTCTGTCGGGTATCTGGGCTACACTCATGGACAGACTGAGAAGCTCAACTATCCGGGAGGGAATCAAAGTAGAGCTGCTGCTTCTTCACATCAAAAGCAGCCAGTTGGAGTGGTTCGGGCATCTGTTGAGGATGCTCTCTGGTCATCTCCCTTGAGAAGTCGTCCAGGCACTTCCAACCAGGAGGAGGCCCCAGGGAAGACCTAGTACACACTGGAGAGAATATATTTCCCAGCTGGCTTGGGAATGCCTTAGGATCCCCCGGCATGAGTTACAAGAGTTGGGTGAGGATAGGGAAGTGTGGGTTGAGCTGCTTGCTTTGCTGCCACCGTGAGCTGGACTGGGATAAGCGGTTGAAAATGAATGACTGTTGCAGCTTAGGAAAGGGAAAAAGTTGATTTGGTATTATTTTCCCACTCAAAATAAATACATAATTTTATTTAGCAAGTTCACAACATACATACACAGTACTGAACATCAAATAAAGCATTAAAACTAGAAACAAAAATTTAAATCAGCAAGATACAAGTCACCCGCCTTCAATGATACTCAATGTATGTTTCTGATGCTGTTAAAGTTCGGGAAGTTAAATGTAAGAACAGAAATATCAGATGTCAATACAGAAAAGGGAACTCAAAACTACCAGTGTGATCATTGCATGCTGTAAAAAAGAAAACAACCAAAGCAAAAAAAAAAAAGTCTTACAGTTACATGCAAACAGTTACACTTCTCCATGCACAGGAAGACTGACGCATGCATATAATACTGTTTTCTAAAATATTTTGGGACAATGGCCCCTGCAAGGGAGTGTCGTTGAAATCTATGTGATTTCAAGAACTTTGTGACATATAGTATAACAGCTGATGTTTTTTGGACTACAGTGATGTGACTTATGTAATGCCAAATGATTATGCCAGCTCACCTCTCTGGCCCTATGGGTTTTGGAGAGATCACAGAGATTGTGTTTTTCAGACAATGATGACTTCATTTCATGATGCCTTTAACATTATCATTACGTCACTCATTACAAATGATCAACTAATTGACACAAGCTTCTCTCCAGCCATATTTTTTGTGGAGATTTTTGGAAAATGTGTTTTTTGGACTATATTTTTGACAACCTTGACTTTTGACCAATCTGCTCCAAAATTTAATCATCTGGGCCTTGGTCTATGAAGTGGTATTAAAGTCTTGGGCTAAGTCATAGTCCAAGACCGACTAGACATCACACTTAAAAAAAAAAAAAAGTACCTGATTTTAAGGCTCCCAACTAGAGTCTTTGACTTAAAGTCCTAAAGTTGTGTATCAACTACCTGCTGTACAAATAGCCTGAATTTTCTTCTACTTTGTGCATGCACAGTAGCTCAGAATCTCATTTTATGTTTGTTGTGGCTTCATTTTTACATTTGTCAGTACATGTTTTATGGATGTGAAACCTCTCTTCAGTGTCACTGAGTGGAAACACTGTAAAATGAAAAAGAAGTGAAAATTTTGCCAATGCCAAAAGTACACTCTCCTTGAGGATATACAATTTAAAAGTCAAATGTTGGTGTTGGGGGAAAAAATAAAATAAAAACGGCAAAAGAGAGGTTGGTTTTATATCCTTGGATAAAAAATTTGTGTGTTTAAAAATCAATACTAGTGGATTCCTGTTTGTAGTACTTCGAGAACATTGCCATGATTACCCAACACTATGGAGTGAAGATGCAGAGCCAAAAAATGAAACTTTTAATTATATGATTTCCCTCTTTTCATCAACAGGAAAACTACACAGCAACTTCAAAGATGGAATGAGGAATCATTCAATTTCCCAACACAAGTTTTGAACCCCAGCAGGCTTAATACTGCATGCGTCTTACTGCAAGATTTTTGTTCAATCAAAATCATGCAAAAATATCATACATTTGAAGGACTGGGGAAACCGAAATTCAGATCTGTTTTAAAAAGAATTTGTTGATGGTGAACCAATAGAGCAAATTTTTTGAAACTTAAGAGTCTTGCAGTGTAAGTAATTTTTAATATATGGTTCGCATTTCCATTTCATTTCATATGATTTCACATGCACTGAAAAAAATGCTACTTTGGATCAACTTAAAAAAAATTGATGTAATTTGTTACAGCTAATCTTTTTTTTTGTTGTTGTTTCTCACAATGTATATTAAGGATTTTGTAAAGTGATTCCAGCAGATTTAAACTGGAAACCACAATTTTCCATTAGACCAGTGTAAATAAGTACTTTGAAGTGCACTGTTTCTCTTTTTTCAGTGTGTTCCTCTGAAAATTACATCACTCTTGCTGTTTTAGCTTATAAAATGCACGACTGCGTGCCTATTACATACAAATAGACACATAAAAAACTATTTATTTATTATTTAGTTATTATTAATTAACCAGCAGGTCAGTATCTTGGGAGGGTTCTGGCGATTTTGAAAACCATCTCTTGTATGCTTCTTGATGTATGCTTCTATGTCTGAAAGTAAAAACCTGAACTGGGTGGTTCAAATTTTAGACCTTTGGACTTGAGTAAGATGGGTCTAACTTGCCTTATCTGCTCCCATAGAATGTCATCACTTTAAACTTTGACTAAAGCTTTTGTCAAGTACTAAAGCCCCGTTTACACATAGACGGTTTTGTCGGCGGGTAGTACGTAGACCGAAGTTCGCGGTAGTTCCGGCTGTTTTCGCGGTGGAAAGGGGCGGAGCATTTCGCCGGTGTTTTGACCGCCGTACTAGCCGCAAATACGCGGATAAAATGCGGCTAAATCCGCCGAATAAAGCAGCGTTTTGACGCCGTAGCATCCGGCACACGTCAGGCAACGGGGGTTAATACCCAGTTCTATCCTTTACAATCGCAGGTTAAGACACACGTGAGAATGGCGGTGTTCTGCTGCCGCCGATAATGCCCTGTGTACCGCTGGTTTTATCCAGGCAAATCCTGCGTTACTCCAGGAACTTTTGCATATAGGCACTGCCCCCAGAGTATAATAGGCTGAAGCAGCAGGAAATATGCCTCTATCACTGCAGGGGGAGGGAGATCATCCTCAGCCTTTTCTTCTCCTTTCCTTTTCCACCTCCTCAACGTGTTGCTGTGTCTCCACCTCCCCCCGCTTCTGAACCAGACCTCTTGGTAAGTCCTTGCCGCTGCCAATTTTCTTTTAGGAGGCATACTGGAGCTTCTCTGCAAAAATATCTGGAGCTGGCCGCGAGTGAGAGGCCTGCATGCAGCGCGCTAGCGTTTTTATACTGACCGCCGCCTATCGGCCATTTGGAACACCGTTAATAACCGGGAGGTGGCGTTTAGAACGGCGTACTGTCCGCTAGCGCCGCAGTTTTGTCTGCCTCTGTCACCAGTTAAACCGCCCTTCAGGACGCCGATGTGGGCTCTATCGCCGTTTTACACGCCGTTGATTAGGGATACAACGCCGGCTGCCAATTACGGCAGTGTAAACTGCGGCACTACAGGAAGGGGCAGGATGAAACGGCGATTAAAAAGTATCAAACGCCGTTGTTCGCGTTGTCTCAGTCGTCACACGAATTCTCCGGGAGCGCTCCCGGAATTATTCGACATGTTGAATAATTTTTTCGCCGATTTCCGGTAAAGCCGGAACTAAGCCACACCCCCTAGTGCCGGCGTTAACAACGGCGTTTGATCCTTAAGACGGCCAAAAACTCTTCCGAGACGCTTCCAGGAGCTCTTACTGTCTGTGTAAATGGGGCTTAAGCCTTTGTCTCATTCAGTCTCCCTTAGTACTGCTTCATAAAACGATCCTACCCAAGGAATACTTCGATCAAGTTGGTTGAAAATCTGCTCAGATATTTGTACAGACACAGACAAACACATGAGTGATTACAATTCCCTACACTACCGTTGACATGCAGGGTAATAAATGGAGGCACCCTAGTTGCTTTAGTTATAAGAAAAAACCTAAATAAAAACAGTATTTTTTCCCTCTGGCTACACATGCTGATGCAGGTTACTTTGACAGGCAAACGTTCCAACTAACTAACCAGATCTTCTTTATGCAAATATTCAAGTATACATACAATAATTCCAGATCCTACCTAACTGGTAATGCTGCAAGCTGAGCGTAACGTCATTACGTTCACCCACAATGGTCGCCACGGTGACCTTCCTGATAGCAAGGTTACAGCGTTGTTTCTCGTTCTCCTCCTTCTGCTGGATGTACAGTGTTGTATCACTGCTCGGTGAGGAGATCAACTGATACCGTGGCAACAAACACAAAAACAGGATTGCTCACAACTGAGTGGGAAATAACACATGCAAACACACAGATGTACCAAAGATAAACAAATCTCAAAGTAGGAACTTTTCCACTGCTACAGGTAGGATGCAAAATCAATCAATCAATCAACTTTTTTCTTATATAGCGCCAAATCACAACAAACAGTTGCCCCAAAGCGCTCCATATTGTAAGGCAAGGTCATACAATAATTATGAAAAACCCCAACGGTCAAAACGACCCCCTATGAGCAAGCACTTGGCCACAGTGGGAAGGAAAAACTCCCTTTTAACAGGAAGAAACCTCCAGCAGAACCAGGCTCAGGGAGGGGCAGTCTTCTGCTGAGACTGGTTGGGGCTGAGGGGAAAAAACCAGGAAAAAGACATGCCGTGAAGGGGGGCAGAGATCGATCACTAATGATTAAATGCAGAGTGATGCATACGGAGCAAAAAGAGAAAGAAACAGTGCATCATGGGAACCCCCCCACAATCTACGTCTAAAGCAGCATAACCAAGGGATGGTCCAGGGTCACCCGATCCAGCCCTAACTATAAGCCTTAGCGAAAAGGAAAGTTTTAAGCCTAATCTTAAAAGTAGAGAGGGTATCTGTCTCCCTGATCTGAATTGGGAGCTGGTTCCACAGGAGAGGAGCCTGAAAGCTGAAGGCTCTGCCTCCCATTCTACTCTTACAAACCCTAGGAACTACAAGTAAGCCCGCAGTCTGAGAGCGAAGCGCTCTAATGGGGTAATATGGTACTACGAGGTCCCTAAGATAAGATGGGACCTGATTATTCAAAACCTTATAAGTAAGAAGAAGAATTTTAAATTCTATTCTAGAATTAACAGGAAGCCAATGAAGAGAGGCCAATATGGGTGAGATATGCTCTCTCCTGCTAGTCCCCGTCAGTACTCTAGCTGCAGCATTCTGAACCAACTGAAGGCTTTTAGGGAACTTTTAGGACAACCTGATAATAATGAATTACAATAGTCCAGCCTAGAGGAAATAAATGCATGAATTAGTTTTTCAGCATCACTCTGAGACAAGACCTTTCTGATTTTAGAGATATTGCGTAAATGCAAAAAGGCAGTCCTACATATTTGTTTAATATGCGCTTTGAATGACATATCCTGATCAAAAATGACTCCAAGATTTCTCACAGTATTACTAGAGATCAGGGAAATGCCATCCAGAGTAACGATCTGGTTAGACACCATGCTTCTAAGATTTGTGGGGCCAAGTACAATAACTTCAGTTTTATCTGAGTTTAAAAGCAGGAAATTAGAGGTCATCCATGTCTTTATGTCTGTAAGACAATCCTGCAGTTTAGCTAATTGGTGTGTATCCTCTGGCTTCATGGATAGATAAAGCTGGGTATCGTCTGCGTAACAATGAAAATTTAAGCAATACCGTCTAATAATACTGCCTAAGGGAAGCATGTATAAAGTGAATAAAATTGGTCCTAGCACAGAACCTTGTGGAACTCCATAATTAACTTTAGTCTGTGAAGAAGATTCCCCATTTACATGAACAAACTGTAATCTATTAGACAAATATGATTCAAACCACCGCAGCGCAGTGTCTTTAATACCTATGACATGCTCTAATCTCTGTAATAAAATTTTATGGTCAACAGTATCAAAAGCAGCACTGAGGTCCAACAGAACAAGCACAGAGATAAGTCCACTGTCCGAAGCCATAAGAAGATCATTTGTAACCTTCACTAATGCTGTTTCTGTACTATGATGAATTCTAAAACCTGACTGAAACTCTTCAAATAGACCATTCCTCTGCAGGTGATCAGTTAGCTGTTTTACAACTACCCTCTCAAGAATCTTTGAGAGAAAAGGAAGGTTGGAGATTGGCCTATAATTAGCTAAGATAGCTGGGTCAAGTGATGGCTTTTTAAGTAATGGTTTAATTACTGCCACCTTAAAGGCCTGTGGTACATAACCAACTAACAAAGATAGATTGATCATATTTAAGATTGAAGCATTAAATAATGGTAGGACTTCCTTGAGCAGCCTGGCAGGAATGGGGTCTAATAAACATGTTGATGGTTTGGATGAAGTAACTAATGAAAATAACTCAGACAGAACAATCGGAGAGAAAGAGTCTAACCAAATACCGGCATCACTGAAAGCAGCCAAAGATAACGATACATCTTTGGGATGGTTATGAGTAATTTTTTTCTCTAATAGTCAAAATTTTGTTAGCAAAGAAGTCATGAAGTCATTACTAGTTAAAGTTAATGGAATACTCAGCTCAATAGAGCTCTGACTCTTTGTCAGCCTGGCTACAGTGCTGAAAAGAAACCTGAGGTTATTCTTATTTTCTTCAATTAGTGAAGAGTAGAAAGATGTCCTAGCTTTACGGAGGGCTTTTTATAGAGCAACAAACTCTTTTCCAGGCTAAGTGAAGATCTTCTAAATTAGTGAGACGCCATTTCCTCTCCAACTTACGGGTTATCTGCTTTAAGCTACGAGTTTGTGAGTTATACCACGGAGTCAGACACTTCTGATTTAAAGCTCTCTTTTTCAGAGGAGCTACAGCATCCAAAGTTGTCTTCAAAGAGGATGTAAAACTATTGATGAGATACTCTAACTCCCTTACAGAGTTTAGGTAGCTACTCTGCACTGTGTTGGTATATGACATTAGAGAACATAAAGAAGGAATCATATCCTTAAACCTAGTTACAGCGCTTTCTGAAAGACTTCTAGTGTAATGAAACTTATTCCCCACTGCAGGGTAGTCCATCAGGGTAAATGTAATGTTATTAAAAAATGATCAGACAGAAGGGAGTTTTCAGGGAATACTGTTAAGTCTTCTATTTCCATACCATAAGTCAGAACAAGATCTAAGATATGATTAAAGTGGTGGGTGGACTCATTTACTTTTTGAGCAAAGCCGATAGTCTAATAATAGATTAAATGCAGTGTTGAGGCTGTCATTCTCAGCATCTGTGTGGATGTTAAAATCGCCCACTATAATTATCTTATCTGAGCTAAGCACTAAGTCAGACAAAAGGTCTGAAAATTCACAGAGAAACTCACAGTAACGACCAGGTGGACGATAGATAATAACAAATAAAACTGGTTTTTGGGACTTCCAATTTGGATGGACAAGACTAAGAGACAAGCTTTCAAATGAATTAAAGCTCTGTCTGGGTTTTGATTAATTAATAAGCTGGAATGGAAGATTGCTGCTAATCCTCCGCCACGGCCCGTGCTACGAGCATTCTGACAGTTAGTGTGACTCGGGGGTGTTGACTCATTTAAACTAACATATTCATCCTGCTGTAACCAGGTTTCTGTTAGGCAGAATAAATCAATACGTTGATCAATTATTATATCATTTACCAACAGGGACTTAGAAGAGAGAGACCTAATGTTTAATAGACCACATTTAACTGTTTTAGTCTGTGGTGCAATTGAAGGTGCTATATTATTTTTCTTTTTGAATTTTTATGCTTAAATAGATTTTTGCTGGTTATTGGTGGTCTGGGAGCAGGCACCGTCTCTACGGGGATGGGGTAATGAGGGGATGGCAGGGGGAGAGAAGCTGCAGAGAGGTGTGTAAGACCACAGCTCTGCTTCCTGGTCCCTCCTGGTTCACTTATTTGTACCTACCTAGCTAGCTAGCTAGCTCCTGTGGCTACTCTGACTCTCTGTACCTTACCAAGATGGCCAGCAAAAATGACGGCTGTCTCTTATTTTAATTTTATTATAAAACATTTATAAAATTCTGTCCTGCCTAAGTATAAACTATTGTAAAAACAGATCACTGCCATTTTCTGTCAGGTATAAGACAATACTGTATAATATGAACACACTCCCTTTAAGTAAATGGTAATTTATTATTCATAGCGGGTGTAGTACTAACTAGCAAGTTGATTAATGAATTTCATTTGGGTGTATGTTTTTAAATTTGCACAAGAATTCCTCTTTAATTATTCATTTTTCTGCTACTTGCAAAAGTCAAACACAGACAGACAACAACATACCAAAATGAGTTATAAATAACACAATATCAGAGAAGGAGATATACAATTTCTCACCATCAGCCTTCTGTTCCCCTTTAACGTCTCTACAAACTCCTTCAGAGCTGCTTTATCCGTCTCACTCGCTTCTCTGTTGGACTTTTGGCCTCTTCCTTTGCCTTTCTTTCCTTTCTTCCCTTTGCCCTTTTTCTTGGCGCTCTGTTTTTTCAGTGTGTCATCCTTTACATTCTCATCTTTTTTATTCTCACTGTTCTCTACATCATATATTTTCTTTTCTCCTTCCACAAAGGACTCAGGTCTACAGGTTAAATAGTGGGAGACATAATGCCATGAGTAAAAGCAGATCTGAAATGGAAGTTTAACACAATATTAAGAAAAAATATTTAAATAATAATAATTATTATTATTTTTGCTAGATTTGGAAATAAATGTCAATCACCTGGTATTCTTCACTTCTTTAATGACTACAGATGCTCCTTCCAGGCGACTGTTTGTCTTCTTCACTCGTGTGTTGGATATAATCCCACCACTGCTTGAGTCCTTTCCTTTCAGAGAACCCCCAGCAGGGGTCTTACGAATAACTAATCTCGATCGTCCGTTCAGGATGTCCTGGATCTTACTCTTTAGAGCAGCTTTTCTGTCCAGGCCGGGTTTTTTTCGGAAATGCCAACACAGAAGTCACATTTTCTTGTCTGTGAGGGCTCAAGACCATCTTCTTCTGCATTTTTTTTCTTTTCACCACAACCTTCCTTTTGGGGGTTTTACACCTGACAAAACATGATAAATCAAACAGCATCTTGTTTAATATGATTCAGCAGCTCTTGAAACAAATGACAAACATACAGTATTGACAAAAACCTTTAAATAGTGTAAATATCTGGAACTACAATATACATGTCACATATTGGGCAACAACATACTGTTGACAATCTATAGCACAAGTGCATCTGGGTTAGTGTCCAGCTCCACTTTCCTATATACACAGATCACAATCTGGAAGACCACCCTAGGAAGATGACCAGAGGAAATCGTTACCAGATGCCCAAACCACCATCTTATCTGACCGTTTTCAATGCAAAGAAATGGTGTCTCTACTCTGATTCCCTCTGGAATAATCAAGCTTTCTCACACTAAAAAGTCCCATGTTGTTTCTATTGGTGACATCTAAATGAATTAAGTTGTTTGAACTTTACACTCAAAAAACTGATGCACTGGATGAACTTAATTCAATTATGAGCAGGATTTCCATCTAATAAATATATGCAGTCCCAACTAAATTAAGTTACATTATCTTGCATTTATGTTTTTTTTATTTGAGTTGGGGCTACATATATTTATTAGCTGGGAATCCTGCACATAATTGAATTGAGTTCAGCCAATAAGCTATTTTGAGTGTAAGTTAGATCAACTCTAACTTTAAAACTTAAGTTCAAACAACTTAATTAATTTAGATATTACCAAATGAAACCATTAATTTAAGTTGGTTCAACTATTCCTCTTTTTTTCAGTGCACTTTGTGCCTGAGTGTAAACCCAGATATCCAATGGAGGAATCCCATTTCTGCCACTATATCGAAACCTTGTTCTTCCGGTCATTACAAAAGCTCATAGCCATAGGTGCATAAATCAAGAATCTAGCCTTCTAGTTCTTGTATTATATACTGTATGTATTTAAAAAAAACACACAACTGTTACATGTGTGACGTTGGTGAGCATTAATAATGGAACCTAGTCTCAACCCATTCTTTAACATCATACAACAAACATATCAACTTATAACATGAATCAGAATTTAAAGGTTGTGCAATAACTAAAACAATTTCGCTGCTTTTTGTCACAACAGTAAAATTCAATTCCCCATCACTATATTCAAGGATAAAGTATGTAACAGAACCTCAGATGGGATCCTTTTCTTGTCATCTTCTCCAGTTTCCTCATGGGTAATGATCATTAGTTCAAAAATTGCCTCCACACGGACAGGATAAGGGAAGCGCTCACTGACCCGTAGGTTCTTCTTAGAACTAGCATGGTGAAGGTCTGGTCCTGGATTATTTGGTGCAAAATAAAATTCAACTGTGATGAAACAGACCCACAAAGAAAACATACAAAACATCCAGTAGTGATCCATGCTGTTTACCTGGATGGTAAGATCCAGGTAATGTAGCAGTTTGGTAACAGTGTCGGGATCAAGAGTCCTACTGTAGCTTCCCCTTGGAAAGTTGTCTTGTGGATCCGTCCTTCCATCATGGCGTTCTGAATGATGGTGACAATGAAGGTGTCCCTTTCTGCTAGGCGGCAATTTAGTCCTTCCTAAGCAAGAAAGAGAGGTTATGATGTTGGCTTTCAGAGAAAACAGAATATTTCAGTTAAATTCTAATGTAATATTTTACAAAACCTCTTCTGAATGAATTTAATCTCCCAAGACAACGAGCCCTGAAAGTAACATGATTATTCCAGGAGCTTGGTTGCGAAGTATCGCAGCGAGTACCTGTTCCACGTCTTCCAGCTGTTTCTCCATCATACGTAGGTAGTGATCATTGTGTGATGGCGCTGTAATCACCCAAAGTCGTTTTTTACCTGCAGAGGAAGAAATGGGATGAAACCACAGTTGGGAATATGAAGACAGAAAGGTGCATCCGTTGATCAGTTACTTTTTCTTGCCTGCAAAATCTGACAGAAAATCCAGGTCTGGAGCCAGGTTTGACGATGCCTTTACAGCTCTGCTGTTTTGTTCCTTCTCTCTGTCTTCATCCAACCTGTGTCCACGCTCTACTGCTGAAGGAAGGTCTGAGTAGTCTCCCCAGTCTCTTATGTTAGGATCCAGCTGATCTTTGGTCTTGCTTTGAGAGATCCCTGGCCAGGCATTAAGCAATCCTGGACAGCCGAGGCTCCACAGAGCAACAAACAGCACCAGAGACCAGTGTGAGGAACAGAATTTAACATCTTCAAAGAACCCGAGTGATTGATCAATGGTTTTTTGCTCTGCAGCTCAGAAAAGTTGTTGGCAAAAACAAAAAATGCATTTGTGTAGTGCTGTGACCACCACATGCATGGGTAGTGTTACATTTCAAACAGCTTGCAAAACTCAGACAAGGCGGATTCCGACAAGAAAAAAAAAATGTTCAAAACCGCTCTAGATGTTTATGAAACTCCTCCCTGAAAACTCTCCATACTGCGATGTGGAAAAACCCTGCAGCATTCTGCGTCCTTATGACCGGGCGGAGCAAATCTGGAATGGTTTTAAACGGTAACGGACAAAGACTATCTTGATATGAATCTCTCTCACCAGCAAGGAGAGACTGACTGGGAGGAGAGGGAGGGAGGGAGAGAGAGACTTTGTGAGGTCTGGTTCACATTATGCCCAGGCCTGTTCACAGGAAACTTCTGGAATTTTTACTTCAAAGGCCTCCCCCCACCCTTCAGAATGATATATCTCTCTCTCTTTTGCACAGTCTCACTTTGGTACTGTTGGGGTTGATTGTGAGCTTTTCTTACAGGTTGGGGCAAATGAAAAGATGGGGGATCAAAAAACATAGTGAATGAATTATTATATCAGATTATATCGGCGGTATATTTAATGGTTGTTCTTTTAATATTGATTTAAATGATATTTTAACATTTCTGGGTCTTCAGTCTTTGAAATGAAGATGCATCATGTGAAGAGCTTGTGGACTCATGAGGTTGCTGGCCGAGGTGTTTGGCAATGTCAACTCTTCCAGAAAACAAAAGTCCAAGTCCTGGTGCTTCATGTCTTACTGTAGCTGTGGCTAACCAGTAACCAAGACAACATCTAGCTATCTTTGGAACTTGGTCTTTTTGAGGGACTCTTGGTACTGTTGGATTGACTTGCGTCAAATGAATGGTTGGTGTGAGGGAACATCACCATTTCTCAGAGCATGATTCACTATGCAGGTGCCTCAGTGTTGAGGACCCCACCAGCTGGAGTAGACCAAGTGGACATCCACATTCACCTGGCGTGGCAGATGGTTAATTTCAAGGATGGGTGTTTGTCCAGAGTAGGAGAGAAATGTGAGTCCTACAGAGAAAGATCACTTTGGAAAGAACGTCAACTTTACAAGCCTTAGTACAGCCAAACTGTTTCTCCGCTCAGCTCCCCAACACTCAATGAGGCAAAACCATCCTCTGGGGAGAGCCCCCTGCTGGTCTCCTACAGTCACCACAGTCCACTCCTGAACCCTTACTGCACCCATTTTTTTCTTTACACTTGGTGCAGTATACTGGTTTTTCTCCAAATTCAGTCTGTCTGAGGTTTTATTGTCCTTTTGGCCTTCCCACAGCCTGTGCTGCCAGAACAGTTTCCATGACCTCCAAGGACACTCTGTGTCTATGTAACCTCAGATTCCTTGTCAACTTGAGATTTGTCTCCTCCAGTCCACATCCATCAAAAACAAAACCAGAATCAGAAGCATCAGAATTTCCATCACGTCCTGAGTTTACATTTTGTTGTTTTCCAACAGTTTAACATGTCCCTTCATGCCCCATTTACAGACACCAATAAGTTACTGGACCCAGAATTTGGGTAATCGCTCCATTCACACATTTCTCTCCTCCCCTGTAGTTCCTAACAAGTCCCACTTGTCCTACAGACCTACACCGAATTCCCTGAGTCTTCTCTTACTTTCTGGATTCTTTGTGTAATTCAATATTGGACTGTTTCAGAGAAGTTTGGTTTTACCAATATATCCTTGTTCGAATATGTCTTTTCAAAAACAGTTCAGCTGGGGTTTTCCCAGTTGTCACATGGTGGCATATTTCTGTAACCAACAAGAGGTTTGCAATACAATGTTGCAATGACTAACCATCAAGTGCTTTCTTTTTGTCAAGGACCTCTTAAACTTTTGCACCAGCCATTCAGCCAATCCATTCGAGGCTGGGGGTACAATGGAGTTCTGATATGCTTTACTACATTCAACTTAGGAATGTCTCAATTCACTTGAAATTAATGTGGCCGGGCAGCTGGTGGCTTAGTGGGTAGCACTGTTGCCTCACAGTGAGAAGGTCATGGATTCAATTCGCCTGTGGCCTTTGTGTGGGTTTGCATGTTCTCCCGTGTTTGCGTGGGTTTACTCGGGCGCTCCGTTTCCTCCCACATCCAAAGACATGTGGGTTTGGTGGATTGGAATCTTGAAATTGTCCGTAGGTGGCGAGTGGGTGTGATGTGTTTGTTTGTCTGTTTGTGGCCCTGTGACAGACTGGCGTCCGTCCTGGGTGTACCCAGCCTCGCGCTCTATGAACTGATGGGATAGGCTCCAGCCCCCCGACCTTTAATTGGACTAAGTGTTGAAGATGAGTGAGTGTGTGTGTGTGTGTGTGGAATTGTGGCCATTATCAGTTACACCCTCTTTAGGTAATCCGTAAGCGGCAAACAAATTTTCAAAACTTGAATAGTTTGCACAAGGTAGTAGTCGACATAGGAATGATTTCTAGCCATCTTGCATATGCATCAATCAACACCAGAAACATCTGACCCTTTGACTCTGCAAAATCCTCGTGCACTCTTTCCCTTGGACCTGAACCCATTTCAACATATGTACTGGTGCCTATCAGGAACACTATGCTGATATTTGCAGATTTCACATTGATGAACTTCAGTTTCATTATCATACCAGTGATGGCCACCATAGTAAGCTTCTAGCCAGGGGTGTCATCTCACCACGCCCCAGTGGCTGTCCTGTAGCTCTGCTAGTAACCTGTTTTTCAGAGTATCTGGAATGATTACTCAAAATCCCAGAGTAAACACTCATTTTCCACAGTTAAATCAAATTTGCATCTCAAATATGGCTGAAGGTTTTCATCAGAGACATTCTTTAGCCATCCTGACAAAACATACTGTTTTACCTAGCCAGGTTAGGATCTTTGACAGTTTCACTGGCAATCTTCTGAGCTGTTATCATTGCACTGTCAAGATATGAAACTGGAAACACAGTATTTGACCTTAGAAATCATCATCAGTAATTGGCAATCTGGACAATGTATCTGCATTTCCGTGCTGTTCTGATGATTGTACTTTATCTCATAAGATTATGCTGCTAAAATCAAGGACCATCTTTGCATTCTAGCGCTGCCAATGGCAGTACCCTGTCTTGTACCTACCTAGGATTTTCAACAACGGCTTGTGATCTGTGCATTGTAAACAAATACTACGTCCAAACAAATAATCATTGAATTTCATTACTCCAAATTTGGACAAGCACATTCAGCTGGCTTGTTTGGCATACACAAGTCGCGCAGCAACCCACGGGTGTTTTTTACAATGATGGTCAGAAACACTGCCTTTGAGTATCTTCTATTTTCAAGCCATTCGCCAGGAAGAATTACTTCAGTCTGTCAACGTATTCTTCAAAGCTTTCATCATCCTCTTCAAAATGGCGCCAGTCCTCCTCTGAATAAACTTTGCGCCATTCTGTGAGCTGGTCATGTCGTCATGTCTTCCATGTACATGCCTTTTTCCAGAATTTATCCCATTCCTCGTCACCAAGGTTTCTTCTTCTGCGTGTTACAGAAGTGAAGAAATGTATGAGTCTTCCAAAGAAAGACTTCGCTTTAGAAAGAACGTCAATTTATTACAAGCCTTAGTGCAGCCAAACTGTTTCTCCTGCTCATCTCCCAACACCCGCATGTGGCAACATCCTCTTTTATACTTGGACGAGAGTCCTCTGCTTGTCTCCTACAGACACCACAGTGGGATGAAACGCTGTCTGCCTAGGTGGATACCAGGAACCAAAGCAGTTCTGTAGTGGAGGATACAGGGACTTGTGGTACCAGTACATGCTGCCAGATCTGAGCTGTTATGTCGGACATAGGGCCCCTTCACCATAGTGCGAAGTTTGGTCGAAGTACGCATGAAGCAGGAATCGTGGCAAAGGTGTAAATCATTACTGCCTTGAACACCTCATACCCACTGTTGCTACAACTATTTGCCCACACCAGCGGCTGAAGACAGATTGTGCGCTGTGCGAAACCCATTGAACCCTCTCGCGGCAGGTGTCGGCCAAATTCCAGCTGACATGCACGAACATCTAAACCGCTTGTTTGGCACTTAGAAAATGTGTGGCCATTTGCATTCTTGGCACGACAACAGTCTGCTGACAATCACTGTCATGGTGGCAGTGAAATTTGTCTAAGTTCCCCACCTGACAGGAGGTGTGTCCGCCCATGAAGTGGCTTTGGAGATCTGTTGTTCTGACATCCCAGCTGGACAACACATACTGTGTTAGTCAGACAGGACACAATGCCCACTGTGATGCACGTGTGTCTGTTGCTGTCATCATGTAGACATAAAAAAACATATAACTTGGTGATGGGCTGCAGCAAGTGTGCATGCTGCAGTCCATAGACGGCTGCCCCCTGGCTGAACAGACCGTCAGATCATAACACACAGTGGGTGATCTGACTTTCACGTCACCCATGTGAACTCTGTTCCATATGACGCGGTGTCATTTCGGCATGCTGCCCACAAGATATGCGTGTTGGGCAGGACACATGCGTGGGCCAGCTGGACATGTACCAGCAGATGTGGACATGATCAGAGTGAACTGCTTCTCATTCAGTCATTTCATGACTGTATGTCTGTGACCATGGGTCATCTACAGAGGACAGGCGGATCATATATATATATTATATATATATATATATATATTATATATAATATATAATTATATATATATAATATATATATAATCTTTGTTGATTTCAGGCATTTTCCCCACATCATTATAGGCCAGTGATGGTAGCTCAGTGGTAAAGTTTCAGGCTGGCAATCAGTAAGTGCAGGTATGATTCCTGTATGGTTTTTTAATTATTCCACATAATGGCATAATGTGGTTCCACGGGTACCAGCTGGTTTTAATTTTTTTATTATTCCACATCAGCGGCGCAAAGTGGTGCACCTCGCACTGTTTCTGCTCAAAGACACGTCGCATGCACAAATCCTCGCACCAGGATAGTGCACAGGGGAGGTGATGGTGGGAGAGATGATGTCTAGTGGTTAGCGTTGGCTTGAGACCAGAGGAACATTGGTTCAAATCCCAGCTTGACTGGAAAATCAGTAAGGGCCCTGGGCAAGGTCCTTAACCCCTAGTTGCTCCGGTGTGTAGTGGGCACCTTGCATGGCAGCAGCCTGACATCGGGGTGAATGTGAGGCTTGAGTGTAAAGCGCTTGAGCGTCTGATGCAGATGGAAAAGTGCTACGGTCTTCCATGTCAATTCAACAATATTTGAGGGGCCTCACACACTTTGTCTCAATTTTCTTTAAATTTTAATCAAATATTCCCAGACTATTCAGAACAACAAATCTGAAGTTGAGGCCTGTAGGCCAAGTAGTTTTGAGATATGGCCAATTTAATGTGCATGGGGTCTGCCGTTTTAGCCAAAAATTATGGCCGTCATTTCTGGAGCCATGTTCAAGGTGGAATATCTCAGCAAATAATGGACTTAGAGGCAGTTGTGTGGCGGTGTCATGGACACCCAGACTTGGACTATAGTCAAACAACAGACATTGACACAACTGTGAAGTTTATGTATGCTCAAACTATGGAAAATTTACATTGACTATTGCGAGCCCATGTTTGAGACACTGAAGCATACCATTACACTCAAAGAAGCCTTTCCATTTCTTGGCTCCTTAATGCAGCTATACTGCTATGAAATATGTAAATTTGGCATATCTGTGGTAAACAGTTATTGTGGGAGGAAACCTCTGAAATCTGAAAAACATTTGTGGTCTAATTTTATTAGAAGAAAGCTCATGTGGGCAGTAAATAAAACTCTTCAAACTGATTCCATTTAGAAGGTTTGATATGTAGTTTATGTGTTATAAATGTTGGGAAAAAGGTAGGAACCGGACCCACAACAGGGGGCGCAAATGAACGGACAATGGAGTAAGTCAAGTAACAACGCTTTACTGTTGTGAATGTGCACACGAATAAACCAATCACAGAAATGGACACAGTCAATTCACAAAAGTGTCGTGTGGGCAGGCTCGAGATAGGAGACGCCTCTCCAAGGTAAGACCGGTACCACACGGCTTCCTCCGCCACAGGACCCGGGAATCTGGAGCCGCCAAGTCCGAACTCCCAGGTGGCCACTGCCTCGCGTGTCGGACCTGGTATGCTGGCGAGGGGGAGGAAACAAAGATGGGGGCGCGTTTGCACCCAGGACTCCAAACAGCAGGAAAGTTACCTCCACTCGTTGGAACAGTAATCCAAATAACTAGCTCAATCAAAAAGATACACTCTGTTAGCGTCAATACGTTACCTCTCCGGTAAAAAACGATATCGGCAATGAGGTGGAGATGCGTCCGCTGATATACCCCACTGATGACTGCCATCAGCTGTCTCAGGTGATGGGTGACAGCTGTCACCGAGGCTGCTCCGTGAGGCGGCGGCGCCTCTGGTGCCTGGAGCCCGCACTCCAGGCAGGGCGCCCTCTGGGGTGGTGGGCCGCAGTACCTCCTCTTCAGCGGCCAAACAACAATAAATAGGCTTTCTTTATGAAATCCTTCCTGGTTAATTTAAGCATCCAATTATGGCTAATTTGTGCACTCACAAATGTATTTTTTTCGTGCTGAAATGACATTAATTTAATGTTGCACACATGCATTCATAGATTCATGGCACACCCCAGAATGCTTGCACATAGATCTGCCAGGGGATTCTCAAGGTTTCCACGGTTACTAGGCTTATATCCACCTGCATGAAGGCAATGCAGTGAATGGGGTACTGGTGTCTGGACATGTTCAAAGCTGCTGCGGTCAGTCTGGTTGGAGTAAGAATGGCTGCACATCTTCTCCCTGTTCTTTTTGGTCTGAGAAAGTGACGCGCGAAGCCTCCGCTCCTCTTATATGACAAAATCTCTTGTTAAAAGTGAAATCTGCCAGAAAATGGATGTCCAGCTCTTGGATAACCAGAGAAATTGCAACGGATGGTCACGGATCCATACAGCCATCCGTTTAGAAATTAAATGGTCGGTTCAGCCGTCGATGGCGGCTTCGAGAGCGCAGCGCGCCCCACAGCCGCTGGGGGCCATCATTAAAGTGACAGTAACACTCCTTATTCTCTACCAAGCCCGTGAACATTTTTCAACCGAAAGCCAAAAAAATTTTCTAATGGTTTCCAGCTGCCAGTCTCATAACGTTTCTGAAAAAATTCTGATGGAAAAAAGCCCAAATCATTCGCCATTTCTGACAATGAAAATCCACCGAGGGGGTGGACTACTCCTCACTCAAAGCTGCTCACAGGGAATGACGCAACCGACAGGCGTGAAAAACTCACGCATGCGCACGAGGGTTCAAGCTTGTCTGACGCAATCACCACGTGATTCAAATCCATATGGTTTTTGAAAAAAAACAATAAGGTCGGGATACTTTTCTAATAGGCCTCGTACATTTCAAAGTAATTCTACCCAACCTTGCTGACAGAATAATCAGCAATCCAAATATAGAATTCCATGACGTATGTCACAAAATGAGCTGTTCAGGCCAGGTTGCTCATCCGTCAGAGTTTCTACATGCACATGAAGATTTTAACTGAAACCCCATCCACAATGAAGGCAAGAAGCAGAGTACAAACATTTACATAATATGACTCCTTTAAATTAATTAAACAATTACGTTACAGAGGTATTAACAAAAAAGTTCTGTCTACTACATTAAAGTGCATTTCCTCATTTTGCATCTCTCCAGAACAGCGAGAGAAAGACAATATATGGTGGGGACCAAAGACAAACACGCTCAGCCAACACATCAGATGAGCAGTCTTAGGGTGAAAAAACTGAAACAAGAACCAGGCGTTGCAGCAATGCATTCCCTCTCACATCTGGGTAAGGAAAACCAGATGACAAGTGTGTGAGTTTCAGGTTATATCTTCATAAATAGATGGGTAACTGATAACTAAGAAGTTACCCTATTTCCTTTTATGGACACAAAACACGGGTTAGTTTCTTACAAACAAAGATGTAGTCAAACACAATATATATATTGTCTTTAAACGATCTCTAAAAATCAGTGAAAACATTCAAGATGAGTAAGTTAAAATGAAGTTACAGCAAGATGTTTTTAACTCTTTGCAGAGTTGTCTGCAACCAGTTGTTATAAAGGTTAAAGGAGGTTTATTACACAGGGAGAAAACCACAGCAGCTATTCATGCATATATGTCTGCAACACTCAAATAATTTTTTTTTTTTTTTTTTTAATGTTGTGTTTGGAGCATTTCGAACCATCCAAGGTAAAAACACACTTGCATTCAGTTCAATTCACTCATCATCTTCAAGCGCTTACTCTCAGTTAAGGGTCACAGGAGGGCTGGAGCCTATCTGAGCAGTCATAGGGCATGAGGCAGGGTACACCCTAGCCAGGATGCCAGTCTGGCAGGGCAAATATAGACAAATATAGAAATATAAAATAGATATACAATAATATATATACAAATAAGGGGCAGTCTAAGGCACACCTGTGACTAATCATGGTGTCTAATCAGCATCTTGATATGGCACACCTGTGAGGGGGGATGGATATTCAGCAAAGGAGAAGTGCTCACTATCACAGATTTAGACTGGTTTGTGAACAATATTTGAGGGAAATGGTGATTGTGGATGTGGAAAAGTTTTAGATCTTTGAGTTCATCTCATACAAAATGGGAGCAAAACCAAAAGTGTTGCGTTTATATTTTTGTTGAGTGTGTGTGTGTGATATTTATGTATATATGTATATATATGTGTGTATGTATATATGTAATGTGTATGTGTATGTAGTATATAGTCCAATGATATTGCACTGCCCTATATAATATCAGCCTGATATAAATAATGCTAATATTAAATATATGAAATGTCTCAATTATAATTATTTTGCTTTCATGCATAAAATAAGTGACAAAATATGTCCATAAAACATGAAAAACATTATATAACAAATGATATGTAGGAAAATAAGGAACCATAAATACATAAATCTTGATTAAAAAGTTGTATCTTAAATATGATCCCCACAACACCCCACCTCACCCACACACACATGCACACATTTCTGTGTGTGTGAATACATCTTTTAATTATGAGTACAGTACAGTCTTCGGTTAGGTAGGAATTTCCTCCAGGTAAAACCACTCCTTTATATGGTTCTTTTTTTCAGCTGTCATATTACGTTTATGGGGGTAATTAAGTGCTCTGTGATTATATTTCACTAGGTGGTATTCCATGTACTTGTCTAGCCTTGTTTTGAAGGCATTGACTGCAGTGACAACTTCATAAGGTAGCCCACTCCACCTTGGTATGACCTGATTGCTTTTGTTTGTATTTGTAGTGCTCCATGTCATTTACTAGAAGAAAAGCCACCTTTTAAGCAATAACCCTAATGTGTACATCTCAACTTTCCCAATCAATTGAATGAGAAAGTGTTTTTCAATTCAATTGATGGTGTTTTTTTTTTGTTGTTGTTGTTTTTTTTTTGAAGGGGAGGGGCATGAAGCAACAAAGATTGTGTACTATAACAGGGAACATTGGTTGTTACAATTATTGCTAACAGTGAAGCAACAGAGGCACTGTTTTTAGACCTTGTTTTGTGGGTGTGAAAACTTGGTGTCATGCTCAGCCCCTGGTCAGGGTTTAGGTCTGGACTCTCAGCTTGATTTCCTCTATGGTTTTTCTGGTTGTTGTTTTCATATGTGTATACTTTATCATATTAGTCTCAGTTTGGTTCCATTTATTGCTTTGCTTTGTTTACTATTTAGTCACTGGTTTCATTCTTTATCTTTCTGTTTTGCATTCATTTATTCTATAGTTGGTTATTGTGTTTGTTCACTCATGGTCCTTTAAGTTCTGTTAGTCTAGTTTTGTTCTGTTAATCATATTTCTTGTATTATGCTAGTCCAGATTTTTGTTATTGTTAATCTTCAGTGTTGCTCATCAGATTATGTTCCATTTGTCGTTTATTGCATTATTCAGTAGTCACCGGTTTTGTTTTCTGTTCATCATTTATTCTCTGTTTAACCAATAGTTTGTTTTGCCAGTGTTATTGTATTCACTTTTCTGTACCAGTCAGTAACAAACAGTTCCATTCTCGTTTTAGTATAATCATTATTTTTCTTGTTCTCCCCTTTTGACTTGTCACGTTACTTCTTAGATTAGCCCCTTTTGTTTTGCTCACATTAATTATTAGTCTCTCTTGAACACGTCATGATTCTCACAGTTAGTTTTTCTGTCAATCACATCTCTTGCTTTTGCACCGCTTTGTTTTGTCCTCCCGCACTCTCTTGCCTTTCTTCCTCTTCTTGGTTCACTAAACCACTCCTCTTTCCAGAACCTTCCACACACCTGCTTCACATCATCCTCATTAGTTTGCTCCTTATTTAAACCCTCACAGTTCCACAGCTCACTGCCCGATTGTTGACTCTGTTCACTTTCTCACCTCTCGTTTTTGTCCTGTTTGCACTTGTGTATTTTGACCTTGCTTGTGTACTCCGACCTCTGCCTTGCCGTTACCCTGAACTCAGCCTGTTTTTGACTCTGCTTCTGTTTTGTCTGTATTACTCTTGTATGAACTTTGCCCGTTTATGGACTACGACCCAGCCTGCAGCATGTCTGATATCTCTGCCTGTATAACTGACTACCTGTGTACCGAATCTACTGCCTGGTTACACGATAAAGCCTTTTATTCATCAAAACCAACCATGCCTGAGAGTCTGCAATGGTCTCCTACCAATTCCTGTGTCAAGCCACCACCAGTCCTGACACTTGGAAATAGTTGAATAACTTTGCACCAGATTTTACAGTTATGTACCTTGGCGTAAGATCTTGGATGAGTTCAAGTATAGACGTCACTGGATAGGGTCACAGACGGTGCAGTCATTGGATTTCTAAAATGTCAGATTTGGTATTCCAAGTGAAAAGTGATGAACAGATTATTCATTTGCACGGAGGGTTTAAATGGTCTCCTGGATATTTTGGATTGAGATGCCCTGAAACAGGCTTTCAAATAAATCTGCTCATCATATGACAACAACTGCCTTAGACATTTGATCAAGGTAGAGAAGAGGGAGAGGAAAGATGGCACCAAAACATGAAAAACCGGTGGTACTTCCAGGAGCATGTCAGAGCCAATCATTAAAAACACTGATATAGTATTTGTGCAGGTAAGTGACAGGAAGATTAGGACAGGTTGTAGAAAACTTCCAGACCCATTAGAGCTATTAAATGTGTCAAAGATGTCTTACGACATGCTAACATGAGCAAGATGAAATTTCCGCGTCGCTGAGCCAAGTAAACCTGGCATTTCCTGTTTGTAACACACTGCTCAGTGCTGTGCTCAATACAAGGAGGAGAGTGTGACTGTGAGCAGTGCCTGGTATCCATGCATACAGACAGTAACATTTTGTCATGATGGAAGAATATACTGACTTCTGTTCTCCTGTAGGGATGAATGGATCCATGAGACTTTATTTTGTGTGTAGAGTTTTAACTTTGGACACTGTTCCACAGCACTGAGAATGTAATAATGTTCTCCAGAATTTTGTTGGTGTTTTCTACTGTATTAAATGCTGTTTTCTCATGGTTGTGTTAGTGGAAATGTGATCAAAGTTGTTAATGAAATGCAGCATCACAGCTCTGAGTCAAAGTGGTGATTCTGCTACTCACAGATTTTGCTGAACTCCACTGAAAATAACTGCAAAGCTGTTTAATTTCTTACATTTTGTAATTAATTTTGTTCTTTGAGGCTGGGGTGAAGTGCTTATCCTCTGAAATTCATTCATTGTATATACCCGCTTACTGCAATTACAAGGCGCAGGGGAGTTGGAGCCTATCCAAGAGGTCATAGGATGAGAGGTGGGGTACATCCTGGATATGACGGCAGTCTATCGCAGGGTCCTCTGAATTTGAAAATATTAAACTTTAGGCTCTTGATGAAACCTGCAGTAATGATCCATGTCCACCTGGTGGAAGTATTGCTCCATTTCAAGAACCTTGAGTATATGCTGCTGTGGGACACTCCCGACGATGATAAACTTGCTGCTTATATTAATAGATTCTATGTGTAGAATGTACAGGTCAGGTCTGGGAGCATGCGCTGGTGCCATGTGTTGCTGCATCCATCACATGATGGAACCCCCTTGGGTCCTGGATGGCAAATACACCATCCCCAACTCTTGAAAGTAGCCATCTATCTGCCACAGCCAGGTGAAACATGGGCATCCCCTTGACTTGCTCTAGTCGCTGGGATCTTCAACACCGAGGCACATGTGCTGTATCTGTTGTATGGCTGGGGGGCCTGGCTGCCTTTTTGTTTCTGTCTTTTGTTTTTCCTTCCAGGTGGCTTGCATTTGGGACTGAGTGGCTGTGTTGCTGAGGTTATCAGGACCTCACCCTGATCACCTGCGGCTCGTCAGGACTCACAGCTGAGGTGCATCTATATGGATTGGAACATGGTGGCATTTAAGACTGGAGTATACAGTGTGTATTTGCCAGAGACTCGACCTTGTGACCAGACGGGTGAGATCGTCGTCTCGGGAGCCATCTCATCATCAGTGGATGCAGAGAACGTCCAGGGTTTGATGCACGGTCTGTGAAAGAGGAGGGGGTGAGGTTTCACGCTCGTCAGCACACTTCCTGAGGTACGTTAGATTTTGTGACTAACGTTTATACAGTCAGTAAATGTGGTGTCCCTCACACCTTTATTATATTGAGCTGTATGTTAGTCATGTATCGGCTTCCACTGCAGTGGAGTTTTGTGAACTGGATGTTCCATGTCTGCAGGTTGGGAAGCTGATTAGTAATTAAGCCAGGAAGTGTTTGCTGTTTGTACACCTTTAAGTGTTCTCTCTGTGTGTAGAGTGTGGACTCACATAATGGTTCCTTCTTTCACAGACTCGGTTTGTTGCGGCCACCTGGGGGGTGTCGGCGGGGTCCTTGGGTCCGAACAGCTTCTGGCTCCGGACCGTTAGCGCTGCTGGGAGCGCACCACGCCAGACCGCACTTTCTGTTATTTTTGTATCACTGTTATGTATTAAATTCAGTTAGCCTTTGTACCGTGCTCTGCTTATTTCATACTGGGTCCTTCAAACGCTGGTCGGTTCTCCGAGCTGCGTCCGACACATAACAGTATCCCGCCCAGAGAACCATGCCACATGACCAAAATGTCATAGCTAACGTTCCCTCCCAATGCTCCTCAGTAAGCATTCGTTTGGCTCAGCCATTCCAGCATTACCCAAGGATCCTCCGAAGAGACATAATACCAAACACAGCTAGTCGTTGTCCGAAGTCGAATATACAGTCATTAAAAAAGCAAAACCCATGTTGATGTTCTGCCTCTTTATGACTTCTCCAATAAATTTCTCTGCTTGTAGATTGACGCTCTCATTTTCAACACTGTGTTGACATCCATGAGGTGGACATGATGAAATAAGCAGTTCAATCAGTTTTACTGACCCAACCCAAAAGCCTGAGCTGTTTGATATGTCTCATACGTAGGCTGCTGTCTGAGCTATGGAACAGGTGCACAGAATGCCCAGGGTTATGATGCCCTGAGCTCCATGGCAAACAATGCATGGCATGTATAGACCATGCAAATGTTAAGAGAACATTGACTGCCAATGCTAATGTTGCAATAGGAACTGACAAAATACTCATTAAATTATATCAGAGGGTCACCCCTTTGAGTCTGGTCTGCTTGAGGTTTCTTCCTCAAATCAGAGTGAGTTTTTTCCTTATTACTGTCCCCTGTGTGCTTGCTCTGGGGTTTGGTAAGGTTAGATCTTATTTGTGTGAAGCACCTTGAGGCAACGTTGTTGTGATTTGGTGCTATATAGATGAAAATAAATTTAAATATCATCCATTATTTGTCTTGGTGTTCACTCCGATAACGAGTATGACTGCCTTTACAGTTAATGTTTTCCTTGGCCTCTGTAGTCTGAAGTACCATTCTCACTTTAACAGACGTGTATCGTTTGGTCAACTAAAATGTTACACAAAGTTTTGTGTGGCCCAGGCTAAAATGAGTGTTGACATTTTTCTGTCTCGGCTGATATGCTCAGTTCTGAGAACAGACTGACTGTTTTCCCAACCTGCATAAAATTACCTGCATCCAGTGACCCATTGTGGCTGTTGGGAAGAAATGCATATTAACTCACAACACTTATCAAGCTGTCTTGTAGTGGGCATTACCTGAAGGTCTGGAATTTCTGGTGTCTCTTGTTTTAAAATGGACTTGATTGCTCCAGTTGAATAAATAGATCTGGTTCCTAGTTCCCTAAAGTACAAGATAATCTTGCTTTCTGATAATTTTTCAAGAGGGAGCCATGATTTGTGATGGTGGAGATGGAAACAATTCTCTGTCCCACCAGCAGATGACAGCAACACTCAACTCTAACCAGGTAAGCATGTTCTAACCTTTAATAAAGGCTTTTCCATTGCTTTTGGTTATAGGTAGCTCAAGGATGACTAATGTGAGGGTGTAAGTTCTTCTGTGATCATCATTGAGGTTTTCAGTATTCACATGTGTTGCTGAGCCGTCACCTCTGCTGACTGGTTTCTATCTGTGTCAGAACTGCAGCTTTGGAAGCACTCCGTGGGTGCAGAGCCACTGGAGGTGAACATAAAAGGCTGCGGAGAGATGACGTCCAAGGAGCTCATAGAGGCAGAGATGAAGTGATGAATATGTTGCCAAGCAGTATTAGGAGGTGGATGTTCTCATCAGCGCCGGCCTGATCGCTGGTACACACAACATAAAGACTTTGTGTAAAACCTTAGAAAAAAATTACTTACCAAAGAATATTTGATTGTAAGCTGAGAAAGGTACTGCAGCATCAACATTCAGATTTTTTTTTTTTTTGTTGTCTTGAAGGTTATTGAAAAGCTTTTTGATATCAGCATTTTGTACAGGTTTTTTTTTTTCTGGTTGTTTTCCTGAAATTGCATATGGTTTGAGTGAGGCAGATGATAATTCATCTTATGGCGTGTTGATTTGAATATGAACGTAAATGTTACTGGTTAGAGTTCCCGATGTGGTTACAAACCTGCTCCTGATTACTCCCTATCTGTGTTGAATGTTGTAGGTAAGTAGGCACTCATTCTCATCACAGAGACAACATGAAAGATGGCTTGGCGATCGCGGATTTGGCTGCTGAAGCTGAGGAAAGACGGAGACCACACTACTGGAGAGATGTCTGTATACAAGGTCTGTGACTTAATATTTGCACACAACAGCAATCAATCTGGTTTCAATTTCATTTTATATGGTGCCAAATAACAACAAAGCTGCCTCAAGGCACTCCACACAAGTAAGGCTAACCTTACCAATGTTAGAGCAAGCACACAGTCAACAGTGGTAAGGAAAAACTCCCTCTGATGATACTGAGGAAGAAACCTCAAGCAGACCAGACTCAAAGGGGTGTCCCAACTGCTTAGGCCCATTCTAACAGTTACAAGGTTTTACAGTTACAAGCTGAAGAAACAGAAAACAGGAAATCAAACATCAGCTGCATCAGCTTCAGGCATGGCATCTCACGGTCAGTCCAGCATCCCCTTCTCCGCATAGCCAATCCCGCGCATTTCCCTCTGCACTCAGACAGAGAGAAAAAGAGGCAGAATCAGCCAGCCAGAAAAACCACACCTAAGGCCTGGTCCCACTGGGGAGAGGACTTAATTGCACATGAATTGAGTATACAAATTACGGGCGTTCGTTGTCGTCCGCAACAAAAATGGCCAAAAATGACAAATGTCCCAGTATGAATTATGGATATATTAATAATATATAGCGAATATATGATGAACAATCACGGTTGTATAACGCATGTAGTGAGGAAACGGATCAGACGCATTGCAATTATCACGGCAGTATTACGGGTGTATTATGAATGCATCGTGCATGTGTTGCGCGTGCATGGCATCTGCATTGCGGTCATAAAAGAAGCGCACTCGGGCCGTTGGCATCACTATTCCACCAACAATACAGGCTCTGGAGCATTTGCTTTACTGGACAAGCTGATTGGAGTAAGAAGCAGTGAACATGGCGAGTGGTGACCGCAGCTGTCTGAATGATTACAACAAGTTAAATCTGTTATAAACATAGGAATAAATACTGTAACAGCTGCAGACAAGAAGGAAAAAAAACCCACAACTGTTTTATCAAGCCTTGACAATGTAAACAAGTCAAATAATTACCTTTTAGACGGCTCAAAATGCTTTCTGCAGCTTCCTCTGTGATTCAGGAGGTGATTAGAGACGTTTCAACAGGCAATTTGCAGAATAAAATGATTAATCTGGCACAAAATAATTATTTTATATAGGCAGCATCCAGCGCAGAGCGCGTGGCAGCCGGTAGAACAAAGAACGGCGCCCAGCATCTGATTTGCGGCAGATGCAAATCAGATGCAAAGCAGACGTAATAAAAACGCTTTATTCGTGGCCAGTCTGTATGCAGTCACTACAACTTATTTTAGTTCGTGATGTGGACATGATGGGCACGCAAAATATCCATTTTACACACTGTGCCGCAAATCCCTGTCAGTTGCGGATATCAGCAGATGACGACGAATATACAGCGCATAGATTATGTTTGTGTATGTATTGATATGTATTGAGTATGTAAGGCGGATGTCATCCGCAGCCAAAATTTTGTGCCGCTCAAAAATCCTGGAAATGGAAAAACGCACCTCTGCAGATAATTGCAGACATGTGCGGGTGTCGGCCGACTCATACAAGCATGTTTCACGCATATTGTGGATGGTAAGTGAATATGAGCCAATTTTGTGCGCAATCCATACACAAATCCTCCTAAACGCCAGTGAGACAGGGCCCTTAGGTATAATTCATCGGCAGTAAATCGACAGGAAAGCAGAGCGATACTAAGTTGATCTTTGGCCGTTAACTCTAAGCTTCACTAACAGACCCAGAATTTAGATTAAGTTGAGGTAGAGACCTGTTTTGTTACTAATAAACTTACACTCAACAAAAATATAAACGCAACACTTTTGGTTTTGCTCCCATTTTGTATGAGATGAACTCAAAGATCTAAAACTTTTTCCACATACACAATATCACCATTTCCCTCAAATATTGTTCACAAACCAGTCTAAATCTGTGATAGTGAGCACTTCTCCTTTGCTGAGATAATCCATCCCACCTCACAGGTGTGCCATATCAAGATGCTGATTAGACACCATGATTAGTGCACAGGTGTGCCTTAGACTGCCCACAATAAAGGCCACTCTGAAAGGTGCAGTTTGTTTTATTGGGGGGGGGGGGGGGATACCAGTCAGTATCTGGTGTGACCACCATTTGCCTCATGCAGTGCAACACATCTCCTTCGCATAGAGTTGATCAGGTTGTCAATTGTGGCCTGTGGAATGTTGTTGCTTGAGTTTATTGGGATTAGCCAAACGTGTAGAACTTGGATGGGTCTGGTCTGGGAGCATGCACTGGTACCACACATCATGATTGAACTATGCTGGGTCATGGATGGCAACCACCCAGGTAAATTACCCGTCCATTCTAATCCATCATGTCATCAGAGGATGTGTTCTCATGCAGGTACAAACTTGCATTGTGGGTAGCCTCTTGTACTGGATACCAGCATGGACTCCCAAAATTTCCTGTACATTTGTATTGTCGTGTGTCTGTAGCATATCCTGAGCAAAGGGTCACCCCTCTGAGTCTGGTTTGCTTGAGGTTTCTTCCTCAATATCAATAGAGGGAGTTTTTCCCTTACCACTGTCACCTGTGTTCTTGCTCTGGGGGTTGGTAAGGTTAGACCTTACTTGTGTGAAGCGCCTTGAGGCAGCTTTGTTGTGATTTGCTGCTATATAAATGAAATAAACTGAAATTAAATTGAAATGAACCTGCATCAGCTGAGAATTTACAGACCATTAAGAGAAGTGATGATCTCTTCCTCCATGACTTTAGCATGATCACATTTTTCAGCAAGTTTGATCCACATATGAGAAAATAATATATCGGTACTGAATTGTTAATTTGAATTATATTTTTTGGTGATTTGCTTTTCTGATAATCATCCTCTATCAAACTTTTTTTAAAACTAAATAAATTCCAGATAGTACATGATTACAGTTAATGGTTTACACTTTTTTATTAATACTGCCGAAATGCAGGTATTAATTCTGTCCATTAGTTTACTTACTTTCATTTTGACAGCTTAGTGTAGTGTTACATAGATTTACTCATGCAACCGAGCTCTTTGAAAAGAATCAGGTAATTAGATAAGGGAATAAAAGCAGTGATTTAACCCCCCCCCCAAAAAAAGCTTTTAGCCAGCATAATTTGATATTGTTTGGGATTTTCCACATCATTTCTCTCTTGTCCATAAGGTGTAGATGATCTACTAGGTTCCTCCAAGAATGTGGTACTCATTTATGCTGGTGGTTGGAAACAATTGATCAAGCTTTTCATGCACCCCGACCCCCACTCCCACCCCCACCTTCTGTTTCCTGCTCCCCAACCAAACAACGTCCCCACCGCAGCTCCTCCAAAAGCAAAGACGGTCCATGAATTGGAGGTTTAGCACAGCTGACCTGTACCCTAGCGGTGAGTTTGTTCTAAAATCGAACACCAGTTTAGCATAAATGTACCTACTGTTCAATACTGAGTCACTGTTTAAGTAGCAAAATCTTGAAAGTACCTTCTTTTGCTGGAGTTGACGGCCCACAGTGGAACTTTGGGGTGGTTGTGGTCTGCCGTCAGGTGCAAGATAGGTTAATACTCTGGTTTTAGGTCAGCATTGGAATGTGCACAGGAGGTAAGAAGTGATGGAGGCAGATTATGAGCACACACGCAGGCACCCTGTTAGTGTCAGGAAGTGTGCATTGTAAAAACGGTGTCACGCTGAGTTTGTTTGAAGTATTGCTGCAGTGAGAGGTTCCCATGGTGCCACACAGCACTCTGCACACTCACCACATGCACTTAATATGGTTCACACTATGAGTTGGGTGTTCAGGTAGTTTCCTACTTGATATGACGACAAAGCTACTGTTCACTGCCTTATTACTGCAGCAGTCACACTGGGTGCACACTCACTTCATGGCTTATAATGTAATTGTGTTTTATGTTGCTTAGCAATGGATCCAATGGACACTTTTATCAATTTCTTCATTATCTGTGGCACTTACTGTAAAATGAAATGGAAAAAGTTGGATTCATGCCACCAGTCTGGTAAATCTTTTCAGTCATATAACTGATGTAAGAAATAAGAGAGAGGTGAGATATCAAATCAAATCAATTTTATTTATATAGCGCCAAATCACAACAATCAGTTGCCCCAAGGCGCTTTATATTGTAAGGCAAAGCCATACAATAATTACGGAAAAAACCCCAACGGTCAAAACGACCCCCTGTGAGCAAGCACTTGGCGACAGCGGGAAGGAAAACCTCCCTTTTAACAGGAAGAAACCTCCAGCAGAACCAGGCTCAGAGAGGGGCAGTCTTCTGCTGGGACTGGTTGGGGCTGAGGGAGAGAATCAGGAAAAAGACATGCTGTGGAAGAGAGCAGAGATCAATCACTAATGATTAAATGCAGAGTGGTGCATACAGAGCAAAAAGAGAAAGAAACACTCAGTGCATCATGGGAACCCCCCAGCAGTCTAAGTCTAAAGCAGCATAACTAAGGGATGGTTCAGGGTCACCTGATCCAGCCCTAACTACAACCCCTGGCAAAAATTATGGAATCACCGGCCTCGGAGGATGTTCATTGAGTTGTTTAATTTTGTAGAAAAAAAAGCAGATCACAGACATGACACAAAACTAAAGTCACTTCAAATGGCAACTTTCTGGCTTTAAGAAACACTATAAGAAATCAGGAAAAAAAATTGTGGCAGTCAGTAACGGTTACTTTTTTAGACCAAGCAGAGGGAAAAAAATATGGAATCACTCAATTCTGAGGAAAAAAATTATGGAATCATGAAAAACAAAAGAACGCTCCAACACATCACTAGTATTTTGTTGCACCACCTCTGGCTTTTATTACAGCTTGCAGTCTCTGAGGCATGGACTTAATGAGTGACAAATAGTACTCTTCATCAATCTGGCTCCAACTTTCTCTGATTGCTGTTGCCAGATCAGCTTTGCAGGTTGGAGCCTTGTCATGGACCATTTTCTTCAACTTCCACCAAAGATTTTCAACTGGATTAAGATCTGGACTATTTGCAGGCCATGACATTGACCCTATGTGTCTTTTTGCAAGGAATGTTTTCACAGTTTTTGCTCTATGGCAAGATGCATTATCATCTTGAAAAATGATTGCATCATCCCCAAACATCCTTTCAATTGATGGGATAAGAAAAGTGTCCAAAATATCAACGTAAACCTGTGCATTTATTGATGATGTAATGACAGCCATCTCCCCAGTGCCTTTACCTGACATGCAGCCCCATATCATCAATGACTGTGGAAATTTACATGTTCTCTTCAGGCAGTCATCTTTATAAATCTCATTGGAACGGCACCAAACAAAAGTTCCAGCATCATCACTTTGCCCAATGCAGATTCGAGATTCATCACTGAATATAACTTTCATCCAGTCATCCACAGCCCACGATTGCTATTCCTTAGCCCATTGTAACCTTGTTTGTTTCTGTTTAGGTGTTAATGATGGCTTTCGTTTAGCTTTTCTGTATGTAAATCCCATTTCCTTTAGGCGGTTTCTTACAGTTCGGTCACAGACGTTGACTCGTTTCCTCCCATTTGTTCATTTGTTTTGTTGTGCATTTTCGATTTTTGAGACATATTGCTTTAAGTTTTCTGTCTTGACGCTTTGATGTCTTCCTTGGTCTACCAGTATGTTTGCCTTTAACAACCTTCCCATGTTGTTTGTATTTGGTCCAGAGTTTAGACACAGCTGAGTGTGAACAACCAACATCTTTTGCAACATTGCGTGATAATTTACCCTCTTTTAAGAGTTTGATAATCCTCTCCTTTGTTTCAATTGACATCTCTCATGTTGGAGCCATGATTCATGTCAGTCCACTTGGTGCAACAGCTCTCCAAGGTGTGATCACTCCTTTTTAGATGCAGACTAACGAGCACATCTGATTTGATGCAGGTGTTAGTTTTGAGGATGAAAATTTACAGGGTGATTCCATAATTTATTCCTCAGAATTGAGTGAGTCCATATTTTTTTCCCTCTGCTTGGTCTAAAAAAGTAACCGTTACTGACTACCACAATTTTTTTTTCTTGATTTCTTATAGTGTTTCTTAAAGCCAGAAAGTTGACATTTGGAACTACTTTAGTTTTGTGTCATGTCTGTGATCTGCTTTTTTTCTACAAAATTAAACAACTGAATGAACATCCTCCGAGGCCAGTGATTCCATACTTTTTGCCAGGGGTTGTATAAGCTTTAGCAAAAAGGAAAGTTTTAAGCCTAATCTTAAAAGTAGAGAGGGTGTCTGTCTCCCTGATCCGAATTGGGAGCTGGTTCCACAGGAGAGGAGCCTGAAAGCTGAAGGCTCTGCCTCCCATTCTACTCTTAAAAACCCTAGGAACTACAAGTAAGCCTGCAGTCTGAGAGCAAAGCGCTCTATTATTCTAGAATTAACAGGAAGCCAATGAAGAGAGGCCAATATGGGTAAGATATGCTCTCTCCTTCTAGTCCCTGTCAGTACTCTAGCTGCAGCATTTTGAATTAACTGAAGGCTTTTCAGGGAACTTTTAGGACAACCTGATAATAATGAATTACAATAGTCCAGCCTAGAGGAAATAAATGCATGAATTAGTTTTTCAGCATCACTCTGAGACAAGACCTTTCTAATTTTAGAGATATTGCGCAAATGCAAAAAAGCAGTCCTACATATTTGTGTAATATGCGCATTGAATGACATATCCTGATCAAAAATGACTCCAAGATTTCTTACAGTATTACTAGAGGTCAGGGTGATGCCATCCAGAGTAAGGATCTGGTTAGACACCATGTTTCTAAGATTTGTGGGGCCAAGTACAATAACTTCAGTTTTATTTGAGTTTAAAAGCAGGAAATTAGAGGTCATCCATGTCTTTATGTCTGTAAGACAATCCTGCAGTTTAGCTAATTGGTGTGTGTCCTCTGGCTTCATGGATAGATAAAGCTGGGTATCATCTGTGTAACAATGAAAATTTAAGCAATGCTGTCTAATAATACTGCCTAAGGGAAACATGTATAAAGTGAATAAAATTGGTCCTAGCACAGAACCTTGTGGAACTCCATAATTAACCTTAGTCTGTGAAGAAGATTCCCCATTTACATGAACAAATTGTAATCTATTAGATAAATATGATTTAAACCACCATGGCGCAGTGCCTTTAATACCTATGGCATGCTCTAATCTCTGTAATAAAATTTTATGGTCAACAGTATCAAAAGCAGCACTGAGGTCTAACAGAATAAGCACAGAGATGAGTCCACTGTCTGAGGCCATAAGAAGATCATTTGTAACCTTCACTAATGCTGTTTCTGTACTATGATGAATTCTAAAACCTGACTGAAACTCTTCAAATAGACCATTCCTCTGCAGATGATCAGTTAGCTGTTTTACAACTACCCTTTCAAGAATTTTTGAGAGAAAAGGAAGGTTGGAGATTGGCCTATAATTAGCTAGGATAGCTGGGTCAAGTGATGGCTTTTTAAGTAATGGTTTAATTACTGCCACCTTAAAAGCCTGTGGTACATAGCCAACTAATAAAGATAGATTGATCATATTTAAGATTGAAGCATTAATTAATGGTAGGGCTTCCTTGAGCAGCCTGGTAGGCATGGGGTCTAATAGACATGTTGATGGTTTGGAGGAAGTAACTAATGAAAATAACTCAGACAGAACAATCGGAGAGAAAGAGTCTAACCAAATACCGGCATCACTGAAAGCAGCCAAAGATAACGATATGTCTTTGGGATGGTTATGAGTAATTTTTTTCTCTAATAGTTAAAATTTTATTAGCAAAGAAAGTCATGAAGTCATTACTAGTTAAAGTTAAAGGAATACTCGGCTCAATAGAGCTCTGACTCTTTGTCAGCCTGGCTACAGTGCTGAAAAGAAACCTGGGGTTGTTCTTATTTTCTTCAATTAGTGATGAGTAGAAAGATGTCCTAGCTTTACGGAGGGCTTTTTTATAGAGCAACAGACTCTTTTTCCAGGCTAAGTGAAGATCTTCTAAATTAGTGAGAGCCATTTCCTCTCCAACTTACGGGTTATCTGCTTTAAGCTGTGAGTTTGTGAGTTATACCACGGAGTCAGGCACTTCTGATTTAAGGCTCTCTTTTTCAGAGGAGCTACAGCATCCAAAGTTGTCTTCAATGAGGATGTAAAACTATTGACGAGATAATCTATCTCACTTACATAGTTTAGGTAGCTACTCTGCACTGTGTTGGTATATGGCATTGGAGAACATAAAGAAGGAATCATGTCCTTAAACCTAGTTACAGCACTTTCTGAAAGACTTCTACTGTAATGAAACTTATTCCCCACTGCTGGGTAGTCCATCAGAGTAAATGTAAATGTTATTAAGAAATGATCAGACAGAAGGGGGTTTTCAGGGAATACTGTTAAGTCTTCTATTTCCATACCATAAGTCAGAACAAGATCTAAGATATGATTAAAGTCGTGGGTGGACTCATTTACATTTTCAGCAAAGCCAATCGAGTCTAACAATAGAGTAAATGCAGTGTTGACTGTCATTCTCAGCATCTGTGTGTGTATGTTAAAATCGCCCACTATAATTATCTTATCTGAGCTAAGCACTAAGTCAGACAAAAGGTCCAAAAATTCACAGAGAAACTCACAGTAACAACCAGGTGGACGATAGATAACAACAAATAAAACTGGTTTTTGGGACTTCCAATTTGGATGGACAAGACTAAGAGTCAAGCTTTCAAATGAATTAAAGGCCTGTCTGGGTTTTTGATTAATTAATAAGCTGGAATGGAAGATTGCTGCTAATCCTCTGCCTCGGAACGTGCTACGAGCATTCTGGCAGTTAGTGTGACTCAGGGGTGTTGACTCATTTAAACTAACATATTCATCCTGCTGTAACCAGGTTTCTGTAAGGCAGAATACAGATTTCAGACTCCTAACATCATCTACTGTATTTGTTTCCTGCCAGTTCTATATTATTACTTTGGAACACCTTACAACAGACACTAAAACTTCATGCACTTGTATCTATAGGTGTGTTTGAAACTCTGATTACAAACTACTCCACTTTTGAATGTGACCAGGTGTACAATAATGGACCAGACAGGCAGCTCCCAAAGAAAAAAGTGTGGTCTTTATTTCCCGACTATCCCCCCCAACAGGAGAACAGCATTAATTTTGGTTTGATTTGGCTTCAACGCCTTACCATTGTCAGGACTCACAATTTCCAATTTAACGGTCTTTGTAATAACAAAAAAAATACTTTTTGCAAAACAAAAATAAAAGACAACTAAAAAAAAACAAAAACAACAGCAGTGGCCTTATCCTAAAACAAAACGAAAAAAAGACACAACTTACTATACAATACTCATTCATATTGTGTAATGGTTAACTTGAACCCACTTACAGAATGATTGACAACCCGCCAAGGCCAACCCAGCACTCTGAAGGACCTGGACAGTGCTATCTCCCCTCTGAATTAACAGAACATACAAAACTGTTCACAAACATAAATTCAATCTTAAAACAATTCGTTACATTACATTCACATTGTATTAAACACTCACGCCTTCACGGAGAATAACGTTCCCCTTCGTGGACAACTTGGCTGAATCACACTTTTCAAGACGCGAGTCAATGTACATCAACCGTCAACTCTACAGATCCATACAACAAAACTTCTTAAGATATGACGTTTATTTAAGTGTTATTGTTTGTCGATCATTTAAGTGTCAGATTCTCACGGATACACACCTCTTTTTCTGTCAGTCTCCCGCCGAGGCATTTGGCAGTCACGCAGCGATGACGTCACACGTGCGACATCAAGCAACCACTGTATTAACAAATGTAACCACACTGCCATCTACTGGCCAAATAGAGATCTGCACCCATTTCCCAGCAAACGCAGGATCTTTATAATACACCCAGTCACATTCTCCCCTGCCTGAAGTCAGCATCTCGGTGACTTCCTAAACATCGGCCATCGCTTTTGACGTGTAAATAACCATACTCGCTAGCACCTGCGATAACACATCTGGCGTAAACGATACTGCATTACAGGCACTGACAGGTAAGTTAAATGGGTTTTTGTGTTGACCAGCATTGATTCTAGTACTTCTGCGTGTGGGTGGAGATGGCACGATACTTTGAGATTTTTCCATCCTCCACCGCGGTGCAGGAACTGGCTTACTTTGCTCCTCAGACACCCCTACTCTTTCCACCTTTGGTTCTGAGTTAGGGACTGAGTCTTCACCGGGCCTGTTACTCATGTCAAACATTTGTTCACTTTCAGTTTCACTTCTATTCTCATCCTCCAGATGACTTTCCATATCCTCCATTCTTGGACCAACAGGTTCATCAATATGTTCCACCATCAAGTATTCTGGTTCTGAGTCCGTGGATTCACTTTCTGCGTCAAGATCAGCTTCTGGCTCATGAATAACGGGAACTGTTTGACAGTCTTGCCTTGGGAGTGGTATAGGCCCTACACAAGCACGCAAGTTGGACCTATGAATTCTTTTTAGGGAACCTCCGTTCACTGGAACCATGGTGTGTGTTGTTCCTTGCACATCAATGACTTTGTACACTTTGGATGACCACGCATCTTGGATCTTATTTCTGCCAATGGGATGAAGGCGCAGATACACAAACTGCTCTATTTCAACAGGCGAACAGTACACTTTTGCATTCTGGTGGGCCATTCTTTCTGCTGCTTTTCTCTCAGCAAACTCTCTGGCTCTCTCATGTGAGCTCTGGAGTCGCTCTCTGTGGGCTCTGAGCCAGTCGGTGCTCTCCTCTTTTGTCTCCTCTTTTCCAAGCAGAGCACCAACAGGGAGATGGGGGTGAACTCCAAACAACATGTAATAGGGAGAATAACCATTTGAGGAGTGTGGTGTCACATTATAAGCATACACTAGTTCAGCAAGATGTTTCGGCCAGCGACACTTTTTCTCAGGTGGTTCTGAGCAGGTCATGTAAGGTTCTGTTAAACTTCTCACACTGGGGGTTTCCTTGTGGATGATGAGGTGTAGTGCGAGTTTTCTTCACCCCATACAAACTGCACAGTTCAGCAATCACTGCACTTTCGAAATTCCTGCCTTGATCTGAGTGCAAGCACTCAGGCACACCATATTTCATGAACCACTCCTTTAAAATGACTTTAGCTGTTGTGTCTGCTCTCTGGTTTCTGGTAGGAAAGGCCTGACTGAACTTGGTGAATACGTCTGTGAGAACAAGAACACTTTCACACCCATCACTTGCATGATCGAGAATTGTGTAGTCAACAGCAACAACTTCAAGAGGATGGGTAGCTAAAAACGGAATCTGAGGTGTGTGAACTTTGGGTTGCGGCAACTTTGTTAAAATGCACCTTTGGCAGTTTTTGATCCATTTTTCAACATCCTCGTGCATGCCTCCCCAAAAGCATCTTTGTCTCAGGAGTCCAAGTGATTGGATGTCCCATCTGATTGTACACACTGGTGAGAACCTTTTTTTTTTGAGACAGGTAGGTAACAACAAGGTTTCCAAGGTTCACATTGAAAATCTCTTGGTACAAGAGCCCATCTTTCTCTCTGAGATGGGGCCATTGTTTCAACAGGGACCGGACTGGGATTGGCAGAGTTCATCTTTCCTGCACAGAGGGCTTTTGCTTTCTGTCCCAGAGCTCCTTTAGAACTTTGAGAGTGTGATCTGAAGCTTGACAGGCCTGGAGCTCAGCTTTGGTGTAACTGGGAAGAGTTGGCATGTTAATCTGGACTAGATCACTGTCCCCACTAGCGGGGTCTAAAACATTTAACTGTCTTACCCTACAGTACTCAACTCTTGCGACTGCTAATTCTGGGCCTACAGCGGTGCCTGCTCTAAGACTGTCACAGATAGCTATGCAACCATCAAAGTCTGCATCCTCTGAATCTGGTTCAGTCTCTTTTAAAGCTGGCTGTCTGAAAAGGGCGTCGGCGGCGGAGTTACAACGACCGGGCCGATACTTGACTTCAAAATCAAACACCGCTAACTGCGCAACCCACCATTGTTGGATAGCCCCTACCTTGGCTGTGGAAAGTTGACAGAGCGGGTTATGGTCTGTTAGGACCGTGAACTTAGACCCCAAGAGATAGCTGCGAAACTTTTCAGTCACCGCCCACTTTAATGAGAGAAGTTCTAACTTCATGCTACTGTAGTTTCTGTCATTCCTCTCAGCTCCTTGTAGCCTATGACTGGCATAAGCTATGACCTTTTTCTTCCCACCCTGAACCTGATACAACACGGCACCTAAACCAAGGTGGCTAGCGTCTGTCTCTAGGATAAAGGGTAACTGAAAGTCTGCGTAGCCTAAAATGGGTGCATTGGTAAGCTTGGCTTTAAGCACTTCAAACGCCTCAGAACATGCTGGTGTCCAGGCAGACTGGAACAACTGTTTGGCCTTAGCTGGACTACCCTCTCTGATACAGGTGTTGACAACATCATGAAGCGGCCCTGCAACCTGTGAAAACCCCTCAATAAATCGCCTGTAGTAACCACAGAAGCCTAAAAATGAGCGGAGCTCCTTTAGTGAGCTCGGGATGGGCCAGGGCTTAACAGCGCTTACTTTCTCAGGATCACTGTCTATACCTTGAGCTGAAACCTGGTGACCTAAGAACTTGACTTCTGACTGGAGAAAGCGACACTTTTCAACTTTTGCCTTCAGGCCTGTCTCTGTTTTTGAAAACACGAGGAGGTCGTCCAAGTACACAAGAATAATCTGGAAGACAAGGTCACTCATAGTTGCTTGCATTAAGCGCTGAAAAGTTGCGGATGCGTTGCATAACCCAAATGGCATACGTAGAAATTCATATAAGCCGAAAGGGGTTGTGAACACTGTTTTGTGCTTGTCTTTTTTGTGGACAGCAACTTGGTGGTAGCCACTTGCAAGGTCAATGCTTGAAAAAAACTCTGCACCACTTAACGCATCCAAACTTTCATCAATACGTAGCAACGGAAATGCATCACGTCTGGTTTTCCCGTTCAGCTTTCTGTAGTCTACCCATAGTCTTAGACTATCATCGGGTTTGTGGACTAAGACTATAGGTGATGCGTATGAGTTTGAACTCTCTTTAATCACACCTTTTCTCAACAGTTCTGAAATGTGATCTCGCACCTCTTTGTACTGATTTGGTGGGATCCTTCTGTATGGCTGGTTAATGGGGGTCTCATCCATTACTGGGATTTCATGTTGAACTCGGTCAGTGTAACCCAAGGGCCTGTACTACAAAGCGGGGTTAACTCACTCAGATGTAACCCAGGGTCAACCTCCTAAACCGGGGGTTGACAAAACCTGGTTTCCTCAAGTGGTGTTAATCGATACTACGACACTGAATAAGATGTTGATTTGTTGAACCTGTGTTAACCTAATTGGAGTTTGTGCGCGTTCACATAAAAGGGGCAGGTTGCAGCACGTCACCATTTTTCAATGATGGCGCGGTCACCTTACTTTACCTTAGAAGAATGCACAATTATTATGCGGAGCTACGAGGAATTTAAATTAATGTTAAGGGGGAAATCAAACACATCATCTGCCAATAAAGCAAGACAGGCTTGTTGGCAACGTATTGCTGATCGGGTAAATGCGTACTTACAATTCAATTGTTCCCCAAATCTGTTACAGATGATTAACCTGTGGAATGTCTAATATGTGTAAAAAAAAAAAATGACCTTCTTTCATTAATTACGCCCAGATGCAACACGATTCAGAAGTGGGCATAGGCCTACTAATAAATGTTAGGTTAATTTAATGTTTCCTAAATAGGCTACCTTGACTGTATGATTGCTATTCCTAATCCTGTCAATATTTCAGATGCAATAGCAGTGCCAAACGCACCTGGCAGCAGGTGAAGATGAAATATAGAAACATCCTTCAGAACGGTAGGTTTATATTCATAGCTTGATAAGCCCCACTTCGCCTACTTAATGGACATGCATTAGATCTATTTTGATATTAGTAATTACCCGCAATTGCATAAAACCCTTCTTTGATTTGCATTGTGGATAAATGGCCAGGGAAAACGACAAATGCATCCAACAGTTTAGATACAGCAAGTATTACCTTGCGAATCATACGACATACAGTATTCTTGCTCAGATGTTCAGCATCACCGATGGAATACATAAATTGTCCACTGGCAAAACAGGCACAAGGCACATTATCTGCTCGATCGTCGGGCATTGCTACACTGTAAAAATGACTTTTTTGTACAGGAAAACGCTGGCAGCTGTGGTTACCAGGGAACAGAGGTGTCAAGTAACGAAGTACAAATACTTCGTTACTGTACTTAAGTACACTTTTTAGGTATCTATACTTTACTCCATTACTTATTTTTCTGCCTACTTCTGACTTCTACTTATTACATTTTCACACAAGTATCTGTACTTTCTATTCCTTACATTTTTTAAACAAACAGCCTCGTTACTCTTGGCTTCAGTTTACAGTTTAATGTTATATATATATATATATATATATATATATATATATATATATATATATATATATATATATATATATATTTCACGTCATGCGCCTGTAATCAACTTTTCTGCAGCACGGCTTTGCTTTGAACCGTGAACCAATCGAAACAGTGGTTCGCAGATTGAAGCAATGCTTCGACCTATCGCTTCGTTTATTCTTTCGTTTAATTTTCCCCCGCTAAAACCCTAAAGAGCATACTTCTGTGAGTATTATTTACCTTTTCTATGTTAAACCGACCTGTTATGGTCTTCTGAAACAGTTGATAGATGTATTTTATAACTGAAAAACGGGAGCGACGCTAACGCGTTAGCATGTCTATGGCATTTTCAATGTTAAAACTTAGCATTAAGTAATTGCAGCTCTCATCACGTTCGGGTGCATTTGTTTTCAAATTGTAATATTTCTTAAATTTATTTTTGTTTATATATTAATAATCTAATGATTATTATATACAATTTTAGAGAAAGAGGCAAAAAGAACCTGAATAGAAACACAACAGAAAATATAAAAGCAATGAACATACATAAATAAATGTTTCCTGTGAACACCTACTTGTAGTGACTCTTACACCTCCATTTCATCCCTGTATTAATGACAGTTTGTTTCGGTCAAACCATATTTTCAATTTGTTAATTTCTTCAGTGATTTCCGCCAGAACTATCTGCCAAACTAGAAAACTGCTGCATCCTAGTAAGAGCAGAATACTACGGGAATGAATTTGAATAAGGAAAGTTGTGTTTTTTTCCCCCCTTCACTAAATGGATGCTGCACTCACTGCAGTTTATTGTCTGGAATAGTCCCAGATTGCATTTCAGAGCTTCTAGAATTGAAACATTTTCATGTAGGTGGTGTTGGGGGGTAATTTTGGGTTTTGGGTCTTGGGCCACATGTAGAATGAATCAGTTTTTAAATTAAGCTTTCAATTCATATAGTGGCATCTACCTTTTTTTTTTAAAGGTTACTTTATACTTTTATACTTTACGTAGGTTTTGGAGCACATACTTTTTCACTTTTACTTGAGTAAAGAGGTCAAGTTGATACTTCAACTTTTACCAGAGTGTTTTTAAACTGCAGTATCTGTACTTCTACTTAAGTAACAAATGTGTGTACTTTTGACACCACTGCCAGGGAATTCCTGTAACATACAGCAGCACAGTAGATAACATTACAGACATAATATGTATATGGATTTACAGTGAATGAACCACGGCTGACTCACATTAAAAGAACTGTTAAATCTACAAACAAGAGCTCTCTTTTTTTGTACATTTAAGTGCTGTATTTTTTACAGGAATTCCCTGGTAACCACAGCTGCCAGTGTTTTCCTGTAAAAACAACAGTCTTTATTTTACAGTGTACGATGGGTGATGTTACAGACGTCTGGCCCGATCAGCTGACAAAGATAACGAATTCCCTCGGCTGAGAATCTATATCTTTCATAGAGAATATCGTCCGGGTATGTCAGCGGATTCTGGCGGGCTTTAAAAACCCTCGCCCTGTGAAGAGAGCCCCTCACAATTTGTGCCCCAATATCAAACGGATCATCCAACTAGGCCGGCATTGTCTTCGGCGTAATTGCAGGTGGATGGACAGTACTTATAAAGGGAGTGGTTAAGCGAAAACCTCAAGCTAACCGAGAACATAACCTGCTCGGAGCAAGTTTGGCACACAGCATAAATTGCCATGGCAGCATACCTCGATCAAAACCTATCCACCTTTTGTAGTATGGGTTAACCGAGAAGTTACTTCACACGTCATCAACTTACTCCCGAAGTTACCCTGATAAGCCAGTAACCCTGCTTCGTAGTACAGGCCCAAGGTCTTCGTCCTGCACAGCAAAAACATCAGCAAACTTAAGTATCAGCACTTTTATGCTTGCTTGTTGTTCACTTGTGCCACCAAAATGCAGTCTATCAAACAGGGCCTGAATGTCATTGTCTGAGTGGCTTTTGTCCTTCTGACTGACACTGACTTCCTCATGTGTGGCTGAGATACGCTGAAACCTGACTTCATAGGGGGTCACTTTCAATACACTGACATGGGGTCAAAAGACCTAATCTGGCTCTGCTTAGGAGCCACACGTCATCTTGGGAAAAGTTAATAACTTGAACTGGAAACATGTGACAGCTGGCTGATACAACAGTGGGCACAACAATAACATCAGCCGGTAATGAAGTGCTGCCTGGTGCCAATACTAGAGTGGAGGTGTCATTAAGGTCTCCCTTTGGGGCTCGTACATAAACTGTGGACACTGAAAGTGCAGGAAAGTGACATTTGTTTCTCTGTGATACTCGAGCCATTGCTGTTTTTTTTCACCAGTTCCGCTTCTTGTACTCTCTGAAAAGCCTATCTCCACTCAGAATCCAGTTTTCCTCCATGTGCTGCATCAAACTCTGTTAGTATCAACTCTCTGCACCATTTTGCAATGTTCATTCCATTTATTCCAGGTGGGGATGGGTCAAGCTCTTTTGTCTCTGCTTTATTGTCATCTCTTATTACCAAAAACCCACATTCAGGTAGAGTTACTCCCATTACTTGGATATCTAGCTCGACATAGCCCAGGTAAGGTAGTGGTAGCTTGTTAGCAGCAGTGATTTTTAACCATTTGGATGTACAGTGCATATCTTGAGCTTTCCCATGGAGTTGATTTCTGAAAAAGCTCTCTGTTAAAGTGCTAACATTGCTTCCCGAGTCTATGAGGCACTGGAAGGGAACATCACTTATTTGAATGTAAACAACAGGGCATTTACCAACTGCATTTCTCAAAAAGCGTTCTTTAGTCAAGGTCTGGGGTGAGCCTTCAGACTTCCCTCGCATTGTCTGGCTCATAACAACCGAGGGCCCTCGTTTCCCTGCACAGCTGGGACAGTTGTGGCTTTTGGGGTAGGGGCTCTGCGTGCGGGACATTGCCTGGCCATGTGTCCAACCGCCTCACACCTTAGACAGATAGGCTGACCATCTTCTGTATACCTGGGAGTTACCCGTGGCTTGTGGTTTGTGTTTGGTCCATTTGATTTTTCTTTGTGGGTGCTAAGTTCCCTTACTGCATTTGTTAATTCTCCAATAGCCTTACCTTGCTGGGCTATTATTTTCACAACTTCCTGGAGCGTGGAGGCCAAGTCATTTTCTATGTTACTGTTGGACTTAACAGAATATTAGAATATCAAGACTCTTCCCCACCAGGTTTCTGCTCCTCGCAACATTTGAAGTCTTGTTATGATCCTCAAGGCTCCACATAATGGCCTCTTCCCGAACCTCAAACAAACTCAACTGTGGTTTTTCTCGGATAAGCCTGCGGAGCTTGCGGCGGAGGGCAGAATCACACACCCCTTCAATGAACTGGTCTCTTATTGCAAGTTGCGGGTCAGTGACAACATTAGGAGAAGTTAAGAGTGGAGTTTAACAGCTGAGAGAGTGCATGTGAGTAATCTTTTAAGTCCTCACCCTCTGACTGTCTACGTGCATAGAATGCATGTAACAACTGTGGTGTTGTTCATTTCTCTCTAAATGCCTTACGTAAGTAGGAAAACAAATCCCTGGGTCCAACAGTTTGTCCATGTGTACGTAACTTGATTTCATCTAACGCACAACCTCTAACGTGTGACAGAATAAAGTCTACTTGGTCTCTTTCCCTCAGACCCCTAAGACTCATAGCCCGCTCAATTTAATCAATGAACTCATCTACCGAGTGAGCGTCTTTACCAGGGTCACCATTAAAAGGTACAATCTGCTTCTCTCTTGGTACATACACAATAGACCTTGGTTGCACATCACCCAAAGAAGCAATTCTTGACATTACAGCATCATGTTTTTGACTCAGTTCATTAAGCCGTGCTTGTAACTCTAATATTTGGTTACCACTCCCTGATAGAGGTGCAGCTGAATCCCTGCCTGCTGACACAACTCCAGCATTGCTCGGCCCAGGCGCAAAAATGTCTGGTCCATCCTCAGCGTCCGACATCTTGAAATGTCTCTCAAGTTGCAATCAGACTTGGTCCTTGAGCCCTTGAAGCTGTTGTAGCAGATTCTCCCACAGCAGCCGTATCTTCAGCTGGGTGGGAGGCCTTTTCACCACTACTGTTGTTTTTTTAAAAAAAGCAATGAACTCAAAAGGTGCCAAATGTCCCTGAAATCCCACTTCTGACACCAAAAAGAGTTGGGGGTGTGCCGTGTGTGACCAGGTGTACAATAATGGACCAGACACAGGCAGCTCCCAAAGAAAAAAGTGTGGGTCTTTATTTCCTGACTATTCCCGCCCAACAAGAGAACAGCATTAATTTTGGTTTGATTTGGCTTCAACGCCTTACCAATGTCAGGACTCACGATTTCCAATTTAACGGTCTTTGTAATAACAAAAAAATACTTTTTGCAAAACAAAAATAAAAGACAACTAAAAAAAACAACAGCAGTGGCCTTATCCTAAAACAAAACAAAGGAAAGACACAACTTAGTACCAGTTTCAATTGGCGTTTTTACAAAACAAAATTACTATACAATACTCATTCATACTGTATAATGGTTAACTTGAACCCACTTTAACGTTCCCCTTCGTGGACAACTTGGCTGAATCACACTTTTCAAGATGCGAGTCAATGTACATCAACCGTCAATTCTACAGATCCATACAACATAAGTGTTATTGTACAATATCAAAGAATATTTCCATGTTTGTCGATCATTTAAGTGTCAGATTCTCACGGATATGCACATCTTTTTCTGTCAGTCTCCCGCCAAGGCATTTGGCAGTCACGCAGCGATGAAGTCACACATGCGACATCAAGCAACCACTGTATTAACAAGTGTAACCACACTGCCATCTACTGGCCAAATAGAGATCTGCACCCATTTCCCAGCAAACGCAGGATCTTTATAATACACCCGGTCACATGAATATGACTGCTCTTAAGATTTTTTTAAGGTTTTAATTTTTTTTAAAGATTTTAGTTGTTTAAAATCATTTAGTCGTCTGATTCCTTTGTTTATATTTGTTCAATATATTAGTATATATTACTTCTGTGTATGTATGTATTCATTTGCATATGTATACACACATCTATCTATCTATCTATCTATCTGTCTGTCTGTCTGTCTGTCTGTCTGTCTGTCTGTCTGTCTGTCTATCTATCTTATAATAGCCAAGTGGCCTCTGTGTGTATGGCTTCAATCATGCCAAAACCTTGGAGAGCTGATATTTGTCATTTGATATGCTTATGTATTTTGGGTCAAGGATGAATGCTGCCAAAAAGAAAAGTTGATAGGACTAATACTTTTGGAGAAATTACCAATACTTTTGGAGAAATTACCAGTTTTAGCTAACCAGTAAACAATGGATGTTGTGCTGCAATGCTCCATGGGAGTTCAGGGTTTTGGGGTTTTAAAATATTGTTGTTGTGGTTCATGTTAGTTTAACAGTATTGTTAGTGTTATTGATTTATTGTGTTTATGTAGTTCAATTGGTTTAGTCAGTTTAGTTAAGTGTCATGTTGCCCTTACAATGAGTGAAAAGCGTATTGCTTTTGATGTATTCCGCCACTGTCTCTGTTTGTGGGTGTGTAAAAACTAAAAGCACCTGCTTGCGGCAGAATGCGGAAAAGACAAAAAGCTCAATGTGTGTGCGTGCATGTGTAATTTTGATCATGGAGAAGCAGTGAACAGCTGACATTTGGCATGCATATGCATTTTGGGTCAAGGATGAACACTGCCAAAGCACAACATTGATAGGACTAATATTTTGTGAGAACTTACAGATATTAGCTAACAACACTGAACAATGGACGTTGTAAACTACATTCTGTACTCACACGCCATTCTAGCAGGGGACTCTAAATCATCTTTATATTAAAAGCGTGAGTGCATGATTTTATTTAGTGAGTATATAATATAATTGTAAATACATTAAAAATGCATGGATGACACAAAATGAAAACTTATTTCCATTGTGGTCCATCAAATGACAAAATAATGATAATAATAGTGTGTATATGATAACAACCTAAACATTTGTAAATACATTAAGACAGTAAATTAACATAAAACATTACATAACTAACTAACACTAAGAATTCTGGACTCACATGCCATTCCAACTCATACAAGCTTTGCTTAATTTATTACCACCCTTGAAAAATGCCAGCTACCTTTTTGATAAACACTACCCAATCTAGAGCCTATGGACCTCCATGGGCAATGCGAGAGTATATACGTGTATATATATATATATGATCATGAGCATGATCATTTAACACAGACAATAAACTTGAACTAAACAAATATACGAGGTCTGTGAGAAAAGTATCCGACCTTTTTATTTTTTTTCAAACTTTATGGATTTGAATCATGTGCGCTTGCATCAGACAAGCTTGAACCTTTGTGCACATGCGTGAGTTTTTTCACGCCTGTCGGTTGCGTTTTTGAAAAAAATAAAAAGGTCGGATAGTTTTCTCACAGACCTTGTACTTATTTAAAGTCAAAGTCAAAGTGTCTTTATTTGTCTCCCTAAGGAGAAATTTGCCTTGGACAGAGTCTGCTACACAACAACACATCCAATACATAGCACCCATACATTAAAAACAACACAGTAAGTCAAAGGATAAAATATAAATACACAACATTATTAACATCCTTGTGCAAATTCCGCACTTCATACCCTTAAGCTATCTTCCCTGGACTATCTGCAGATTTATGAGCTTCACTGATAATGGAATAAATGAATATTTATATCGATTATATTTACAAAGAGGAACCCTGTACCTTCTTCCTGAGTTAAGTAAAGTATATTCAGAGTGCAGAACATGAGACTCATCTGTTAAAATATTGTCAGCACATCTGAGAACTGCCTGTTCAAACAACTCTTGGGGAGTTACAGGTACCACCATACCCATGATTTTGCCAGCTATCTTAATCAGATTTAAGATTTGAGTTTTTGATTTAACCGTTAAATTACAAAACCAGCTAGTAATACCATACCGTAACACGGACTCAATCGTTGCTCTGTAGAAAATCAGCATAATATTCCTACATACACCAAACAGTCGGAGTCGACGGAGAAAGTGCAAATGCTGGTGGATTCGGGCACAAACACTTGACACTTGCATGTGCCATCTTAAGTTATTATCGATATAAACCCCCAGATATTTATATGAATCCACCTGTTCAATGTTATGTCCATGTATGGTGACCACACTACGGTCTCCAACAGCCCGAGGGTCCACCAACATCTCCACTGTTTTATTAACAATCTGCAATTGATGGACATCACACCAGTTCACAAACCTGTCCACTCCAGATTTGTGACAACTCGAATTAGTACTAGTGTTCAGCAGACTGAGTATTACAGTATCATCTGAAAATTTAACAACATACTGGTTTGGCTGATAGCTGATACAGTCATTGGTATACAGTGTAAATAAAAAAGGTGAACTAACACAGCCCTGAGGGGCACCAGTGCTACTTAATGCAATATCAGAGCAGACAGAATTGACCTTCACCTGCTGTGACCTGTTTGTCAAAAAAGAATGATACCACTTAATTAAAAAAGGGTTCACATTCAACTGAATCATTTTTTGAAGAAGGATATGTGACCGGATACAGTTAAAAGCAGAACTAAAATCAATAAAAACTAATTTGGCATATGCAGAGGAACTCTCAAGATGCTTTAAAACCAAGTTCATTATAGTTAAAATGGCATCACTCGTACTCCGCTTCCTTTTATACGCAAACTGATACTGATCCAAGTGTGGCTCCACCTCTACAGTAAGCTCCTGAATTAACAGTTTCTCCAATGCTTTCATTACATTAGAGGTTAGGGCCACTGGCCGAAAATCATTATTCACTTGGGGGCATGATTTCTTGGAAACTGGAATAATAACTGATCTCTTCCAAAGCTCAGGTACTGAATAAGTATCAATAGAGAGCTGGAAGAGTTGATGCCAAGCTGGAGTGAGCTCCTCTGCAAATGTTTTTAAAAGGAAAGCAGACATATTGTCTGGCCCTGTAGCTTTATTAGTGTACATTGATTTAAAAACTTGAGTAACTGATTGTGAGTCAATTAAAATTCTGTCCTCATGCAAATTACACCTAATCTCTTTTAAAATTTCCCTGCACTCTTCCTGATTATCACTCTCAAAACGCAAATAAAAATCATTTAGCTCATTGGCTTTTGCAAATTCATTATTGTCAGTTACAGGTTTCCTTTTTGTGTCCATGTTTGTCATGCCCCGAATAGAATCCCACAGTCTCTTATTATTCGCTCTGGAAAGGTCCCGTTCTGTGCGCTCCTTATGCTGCCGTCGAGCATCTCTCATCTTCTGGTTCAGGTCTTTTTGTGCGACCCTAACCCCAGCAAAGTCCCTTGATTTAAAAGCTGCTTTCTTCCTATTAATACATTCCCGTATTTCCCGTGTGACATACGATTTATTATTTGGGTATTTCTTAATAATCTTTTGGGGAATGATTGAGTCCACACAGAAAGAGATGTAACCAGTAATTGCCTCTGTGGCATTATTGATATCCGCGTTTTGGAAAAAAATGTCCCAATCTGTACACAAGAAACATCCTTTCAGCTCCTCTATCTTGTCAGCAGACCACAATTTAACAGAGTGGACCTCAGGTTTACTAGATTTAAATGCTGATCGATAGGTGGGGAGAAGCTGGACTACATTATGGTCCGAATTGCCAAGAGGGGGTCTGACTCTGGCTGTGTAGGCATCTCTTATGTTCCCATAGCACGTATCCAGAGTCTTACTGCTCCTGGTGCTACACTGAACATATTGGTAGAAGCCAGGCAGGGATTTATTTAAACTGCAGTGATTTAAATCACCAAGAACAATCATGGCAGCATCCGGTTTATTTTGAAGATGAGAATGGACACAATCTGAAATCTGACGAGCTGCCCTGGCGGCATTTCCACTTGGTGGAATATAAACTACACACACAAATATATTTGTGAATTCTCGAGGAAGGTAATAAGGTCGTAAGGTTACACACAGGAGCTCAAGATCGGAGTTACATACCCTGTCTCTGACAGCAAAGCTTGTACACCACCTGTCTTTAACATATAAACAAACTCCACCACCCCGTGTTTTACCAGAGTTTTTGTTCCTGTCCAGGCGGATGTGTGTAAATCCATCCACTTGAATGAAGCTGTCCGGTATATCATCGCTAAACCATGTTTCTGTAAAAGCCATTAATCCAGACTCACGGAACTCGTAACAAGCTCCAGTTTGTAAGCGCAACTCATCCAGTTTATTTTTAAGTGAGCGCGCATTGCAGAGCAGGATGGGCGGCAACGGTAGCTTGGTGGCTGCACGGATGCGTTGCCTCAGGCCGCCTCTCTTCCCCCGCTTCCTACGTCTCCTGCTTCGCCGACAATCCGGTCGGTATTGTCGTACCAACTCCCTCGGAACCTCGTCCAGCAGGCCCAGCGATGGACGAGCTCCGTGGTCTTGTAAACCCAACAACTCCGTCCGGCTATACACTAGCCCCTCAGTGCTAACAGCCCCATCCACAGAGCAGTGGGCTATTTGGCTAAGTAGCAGTAGCCATGCTAGTGCTAACAGAACCATGCTCCCTCTCAGCCTCCACACACAGTCAAAAGCACAAAGCGCACATTTAGTCCACCGTTGACAAGCGGTAGAGAGAAAGAAAAGAACAAACATCAACAGTCTCCATACCAAACAAGCATTTTGTAGCAGAAACCCTCCTCCGTGTCGCCAGCAGAGCAGCGCCATAGACATGGCGTTTTAACGAAACATTTTTTCCAATAGGATGGTAGGTAAGTATATTTGAAATAAATGCAAATGATTGAGTACAATGTGAAGGTCTGGGTGGTATTAGGAGGGAGGAGAAGTCTTTTTGTTAACAACTGTGCAGTACAGCATGGTCAGTTGTGGGCTTGAAAGCAACAGGAAAAAGTAAAAGCAGATTTGAGGATTATAAAGCAGAAGGGAGTCCATGACTTCCCCTGGACGGAACGCCATTAGATCGCATCTGGGTGGACTAAGAGACTATATTGGTTCAGTCCCAATACTCTCCCTTCACCCACTTCACTCTTACTGTGCAAAACCAAGGGACTGGGCATAAGTGTCTTATCCAAGGACACAGACAGGTAGCATAAGTGGGATTTGAATCCAGGTATATCGGCAGGCAAGCTCCTTATCCACGGAGCTACCTGCTCAGATTTAACATTGTAACAAATACACGTACATTCCTCCTTTTTAAATATGTTGTTTTTCTGCTTTAACTCAGACTATACTAATTTTTAGAAATCACAAATCAATATTGTTGAAACTGGGGACACAATAGTTTATTAAAAGACAAAACTTTTAACAAATCAAACCATAAAACTTTATGCATGCATTCAGCCATTCCCTTGGAATTTGTCAGTATTTACTTCTATTAAATTTTTTAATAAAATATTATAACCCAATTGTCAAGTAATAAAATGTTAGATTATGGATTACATACGTTTCAAGAAGTACCATTAATAACTGCACATCTTGTGGGACTATCCAATCTCAGAGGATTTTGTCTCACCATGAAACAGGAGATGGGAACTCAATAATATGCAGTGTGCGATTAAAACTCACAGTGAGCTTAGTTTGGAATTTCTCTCCATATTGTTTTGTCTTCTTTTTGCCCTCCATCTGTCCTTGTGTCATTTTCTCCTTCTCCTCCCAGTTCAGGTATTTTTTTCCGGTCATATTTGGCCTTGCCTTCTTACCTTTTTATTTCTGTCACCGACTGCACTCATGGAAACACTGAAACCAGCAGAACTGTGTGTTATGCCAGCCATCATAAAGCCGCACAATTGCTCACAGACATTAGGGAACCATATTGGAATTTAGGGTTTGAATGGCGGATGGTTATATATACTTCACAGAGAGATCATAGTGTTACAGGTAGCAGTGACTCTGAATGCCGGGGCATCTTAAATTCTGAAGACCTTGGCTGTGTATCCCTCAGCTGACTGGATCACATCAGACACCAACATCACAGCTGGCATGTAACGGAGTTTCTTTAATCTACCTGAGAGCATTGATTCACAATTACACCTTGCCTGTAGCCCGGTCGTGGACACAGACGTGCCGTCACAGGCACCACCCTCTATATTTCTGTATGTGTGCTTGTTATTGATGCCTGTTGGCTTTACAGTGCATCCGGAAAGTATTCACAGCGCTTCACTTTTTCCACATTTTGTTATGTTACATCCTTATTACAAAATGGATTAAAATAATTTTTCCCTCAAAATTCCACCCACAACACCCCATAATGACAACATGAAAAGCTTTTTTTTATTTTTGCAAATTTATTAAAAATAAAAAAAAAAACTTAAGAAATCACATGTGCGTAAGTGTTCACACCCTTTGCTCAATACTTTGTTGATACACCTTTGGCAGCAAACACAGTCTCAAGTCTTCTTGAATATGATGCCACAAATTTGGTGCACCTAACTTTTGGCAGTTTTGCACATTCCTCTTTGTTAGCAGAGTATGCTTACATAGCAGCACTGCACTGCAGCACCCATAAATCAGGCAAGAAACTTTGGCACCGAAAAAGAAGAAAAAGCTCACTGACACACGCCCTATGTTTCTCATGCCAGACTGCAACTGTCGTCCTCAGTGGTGGTGATGGTGAGAAGCAGCTGCAGGTGGCAGGCTCTTTATTTTAAGACCACACCCACATTACATCAGCTGCAAACAATCAGTCTATCAGCCATTAAACAATCGAACAATTAACAACAATTGTGAGCATCTCTCAACACTCTTTAGAGCACCTCTCAAACATCAGGTTTTCATCCAGGATGTCTAAGTAGACTGCTGCATTCATCTTTCTGTCAATCCCAACGAGTCTCCTAGTTCCTGCTACTGAAAAACATCCCCACAGCATGATGCTGCCACCACCATGTTTCACTTTAGGGATGGTGCCTGGTTTCCAAACATGATGCCTGGCATTCATGCCATAGAGCTCAATCTTTGTCTCATCAGACCAGAGATTTTTGTTTCTCATGGTCTGAGAGTCCTTCAGGTGCCTTTTGGAAAACTCCAGGTGGGCTGCCATGTGCCTTTTTTACTAAGGAGTGGCTTCCGTCTGGTCACTCTACCATACAGGCCTGATTGGTGGATTGCTGCCGAGATGGTTGTCATTCTTGAAGGTTCTCCTCTCCACAAAGGAATGCTGGAGCTCTGACAGAGTGACCACTGCATTCTTGGTCACCTCCCTGACTAAGGCCCTTCTCCCCCGATTACTCAGTTTAGACGGGCGGCCAGCTCTAGGAAGAGTCCTGGTGGATCTGAACGTCTTCCATTTACAGATGATGGAAGCCACTGTGCTCACTGTGACCTTCACCCTACCCTCCTACAGATTTGTGCCTCGAGACAATCCTGTCTCAGAGGTCTATAGACAATTCCTTTGACTTCATACTTGGTTTTGTGCTCTGACATGCACTGTCAACTGTGGGACCTTATATGTAGACAGGTGTGTGTCTTTCCAAATCATGTCCAATCAACTGAATTTACCCCAGGTGGACTCCAGTTAAGATATAGAAACATCTCAAGGATGATCAGTGGAAACAGGGTGCCCTGAGCTCAATTTTTCAGCTTCATGGCAAAGGCTGTGAATATATATGTACATGTGTTTTCTTAGGTTGTTATTTTCAATAAATTTGCAAGAATAAAAAAAACAAACCTTTTTCACGGGTATAGTGTGTAAAATGTTTGGGGAAAAAATGAATTTCATCCATTTTGGAATAAGACTGTAAATCAAATCAAATCAATTTTATTTATATAGCGCCAAATCACAACAAACAGACACAACAACAACAACAAACACAACTGTAACATAACAAAATGTGGAAAAAGTGAAGTGCTGTGAGTATTTCTGAGTGACAGTAACCAAGTATGCTCTGGAAAGGGTAGAATAAATATACCTGAGTACTTTTCTTTCAAAGGTAAATTCTTTGGCAGAACGTTAGCTGTATAATATGCAGTGTTTGGTATAATACAGCCCAATTCATGAGTTCAATGAATCTTAAATGGAAAAAAATACATCCTTATTTACAGGCAATGGCAGTTCTATAACTCTAAACAACGTTCATGGAGCCCATAGGTATCACCCTGTCCATAAATCCATCTGACTGACTGTCCTTGACTCTTGCAAGTGTGACTCCTAAATTGTTTGTTGCATTTCAGTAAAATTTCACTGAACGTCATATCAAGATGTGTATAAAGGAAAATAATTCTGGTCTGATGTCTCCAGTGAGAGAGAATTGGACATTTGTTTTTAATTGATGCATAACATGATATTGACTTTGTAAGTATAACACCCCCTAAACCAGTTTGGGGATTTCAGTGAAACATCACACAATGGTAGCACAAACTATGACAATGTGCATAAAGGTAAATTATTCTGGCACAACAGTGTAGATAACTGGGTGGGTGTGTGTGCATTTTTGAATACATCATGCTTGTCAATTACATGTGAGGGGGAAAACTGCTATTGGGCTCTTTTGTTGACCAGTTTGTTAATTTAGGTGTTTCATTAATTGACCATTAAATTAATCACCAACTATTTTGGCAATAGTTTAATCATTTAAAGGTTTTGTTGATGTTGCTGGCTTTTTTTTTTTTTAATGTCCAAAATCTCTGATCTCAGCTGTTTTTCTGGTTTCTTTGGTTTTGGTTGGACAGTTAACAGAATATCTTTTGATTGTGGGCAAAACAAGACATGTGAAGACGTCATCTTGGGCTTTGCGAAACACTGAGTGATATTTTTTCATTATTTTCTGTAATTTTATACACCAAACAGCTGACTGTTTAATCAAGAAAATTACTAACAGATAAACTGATAATGAAATATGTAAGGATTTTCTTTTCTTTTTGTATCTCAGGAAGAGGCAAATGTTTCCATCCATTTTTTTTCTTCCATGTCTGCCTGTTTAAATGTTTCCACATTATCTCGTTTATATGTGAAATATATATTTTTATGACAAAATGTTTTGATTCAAAGTTGAAAGATGTTGATAGTAGGCAGACTGTCCAGGGTGTACCCCACCTCACTGGGATAAGGTTCCAGGCACCTATGACCTTTAATGGGAGTAAGTGGATTCAGAAAATGTTTAAATGAATGAACCAAAGGATAATCATTGAATCAGAAAACAATCAATAATAATAATAAAAAATGACAGTTTAGTTGATTACAAAGAAAAAAATCATTAGTTGCAGGTTTAATGCAAGCAGCCAGTATGGAAAAGGGGGTGGGGGGTGTCATTTTGTGAGCTTGCTCATTGATCTATAGTTATTAAAGCTGTTACGTGCATATGAACAGAAATCTGAAACTCCTGAAGTTGTTAGTAATGTGTGGCTTCATTTGCATTTACTGCAAAACTAGTCATGCATACGCACTACCTTTTAACCAGTCTTATAAAAAACAAAGTCCTTTGTAAATGCAGACATGCAGAGTACTCTGGCTGTACTGCATCGTACTCTCTGTAAGTCATTACAGGACTGATGTTATCAAGGGTTCCTGGGTCTCTTTTGGTAAACACACAGCTTTTATTTGTTCTACCCCTTAATATTCTTTCTTTTTTCTAAATGTGGGAAGCCAACAATAAAACAACCAAATGTGCTGATAATACAAACTGTTGAATGATTAGTGTTCATGCTTGAAATGACCAAATTTGTCTTTTGAGATGTTTGTTTGTTTTGTTTATTTCTTTTAGTGCCTTTCTCTTTAATACTTTCTCCAAAGACTTTGATGAGCTATGCCATATGAGCGACTTTGCGTGAATGCTAAAGTGGTCTGACGGCTGTGGGTGGTCTGTCCTTGACGGGAGGTGGCTACACCCCAACAACTACTGCTGAGACACTGGCTGAACTGGCTGCCTTCATCTCCTCAGTCAACATTGCTGGTGAGTCACCGCACATAGACACATCATAGTGTTCTCTGCCATTTGCAGCAACCTGAGGCCAATAAAATATCAGCGTAGGTTGAAGATTGAAGAGCTTTATATTGATTGTACAATAACATGCTTTCTACCAAGTATTGCGGCTGCCCTTTCTGCCCACGTCTTCAGACCAGAGTTAGTGACTCTGGCTCGGACCACACGCATTCATTCCTGCTCTTACTCTCAAAAATTTTGGTTATAATGACAGTGTTCCATGATTCATTATAATACTCATCACTTCCTAATGGTCCTTGAAAATGAATTGTAGCTTCAGGATTGGGGCATGAATTGGTTCCATAAACTCACATAGGAAAGTCTTCGAAGGAACATGTCTGTTAATGGGAAGCTGAGTTCTCTCTGATTTTTGTGCAAGTGATGTTTTGACTTGTCGCAACAAGTCAAAGTTCATAGATAGGTAGCCAGACTTAAGCCATATTCAATTAGGGATGTCTCATACAAAACACATTTCTAAATCACTGAATAAAATGAGAAAGCAAATATTTAAAGAAAAACAGCTGTCTTTTTCCACCCATATTTTGTGAAAAATAAAATGCCACGTAATTGTGATTTGTAATCATTCATTAGAATGTATTTATAGTCAGGCTGCTGTATTGGCATTGTTCTGATGTTGGTTCAGTATAAAACTAACAAGAGTTATAAATTATACAAATGTTTTATTTTCATGATGGGTTTTTTTTATGTCTCCTGCACTGGTTTCCAAAATGGAAGACTCCCAGTTCAAGTCCACCCGTGCACCTTGTCAATGTAATGTAGAGTTAGGAAGGACATCCAGTGCAATCTTGTGCCAAATTAATATGTGGAGCCATATCGTACCTGCATGAATAGTATAGGGTCAAGTAGAGATCTCTGTGGGACACCTTTTACAATGTCTCAATTTTAAATAGCTTGGTATTACATGTTTTTTCCACAAATACGTTCTAAGACTGTATAGATCTATCAAGCAAGATTTTATAATCAATCCTGCCACAGGCCTGACACGGAAAAGTGTTGCCAGTGTTTGCCTTTATGCTTTGTGTGATTTATAAGGGCAGTATTTAGTCTGACCAGGTTTGGGTAATGTCTGAGGCAGAATGAAATTACTGACATCAAGTAAAGAGTGTAGTTGAAAGCTGACCAGTATATATAAGATTTTGGAGAGACATGGCAGCTTCGATGTGGGGCAACAGCTATTAAGGTAATTTAGATTTTTGTTATCTTCATTCTTGGTTTAATCATGCTAACGTACCTCAGCTATTTACATAAATGCCTACTTTCTAATCCTTTGTTTTATTTAAGTTTGGATGTTCTCCATAAGCATATTTCTAAGTGGTTGACCACATTACCCATAAAGACTCTGGAACAGAAAACATTCCATCAAGAGGAATGAAACACAATAGTGAAACAATGCTCAAACAACGACCCTTAAATTTCGTAGGCTTGCAGCTTGTTTTTAGGAACAGTTTTCTGGCTGCCGATTCGTGTTTTGTCTGCACAGCTGTAAGCTGTGGGAAGGTGTCAAACACCTGGATTTGTACAGTGTCTTCAGGTTGACATGTCCCTTACCTGATTTCAGTCACTGTGACGGCAACACTGGGCTACAGCTTTAAGTGACACTTATCAATCTGCTCACTGCTTTTACAAATATTTCATAGTGTACTCAATTATTAACTGTCATAAAATAGACAGATACCATCACAGTTTGTCACAAATCAAATCTTCACATTATTTTATTTCACCATTTTGGCCAACAACTTGGAAAAAGTCAAAGTGTCGCACTTTTAGAGGTGGAGAGGGACTGGGCTGGTCTACCTGAACATTCGGCAACCAGGACCCAGTGTACTGGTGCGCCACCGTGGCATGCTTCCAGACCTGACCTGAATATCAAATTGGATCAGTTTACTGTTAGTTTTAAAGCCATTTAAACCCAAGTCCAAATCTAATAACTGGTTTACAATCCATTTATACCATCTTAAAAAGCCTTCTGTTTATTCTTGCTGTATAACAGTTTAAAAACAGATTAGCTCCAACTGAACTGCACTAGGCCGGTTTGAGACATTTTACGGTTGCTTCAGAGCAATTTAGATGAGATACGCAGTGTTTGAAGGTACTTTAAAAGCAGTTCGTATTGTTCTGTAGTTTATGGCGTAGAGCGTTTTCAGTCAAGTCAAAACTAATTCATCATAATAAAATCAGATAAAGTACAAAAAAAAATTCACATTTGACACTCTGGTTTTTCTTTTGATTATGAAAAGAAGTTGGCAGTTTTTCTGTTGAACAGTTAAGCAAATAACTGACTTGTCATTGCTACAATGATCCGACTCTTGTCAGCAAGTATGAGCGTACATGCTGTATAATCCTTAAGAGAACAACAAATTCCATGTGCTACAATAAAACCTCAAATTGGTTCAGCTTAATTAGCCTTCTGTATCAACCGTGTTTAGTGATCTTACTTCCAAAACAGAGGATTCCTGGTTCAAGTCCACCCGTTCTCATTCTCCATGCACAAAGAGTTTTGAGTCAGAAAGGGCATCTGGTGTAAAAGCTGTGCCAAGTCAGCATGCCGATCCATATCGGAGCCCCTGTGGCAACCCCGTGCAAAAAGGGAGAAGCCAAAATAAACTACGCCACTGTAGAATAAATAATGCCTCTACATAGGATTCTGTAGTGTGAAGCGGATGATAGTTTACACCTTTCCCTGGATGGGTCACCAGTACAGCACAAGTTACCTCCTCAGCCAAAACCAGTACCCGTTTACAGCTGGGTGGACTGAGACAATGTAGATGAAGTGTCTTGTCCAGGAACCTATACCGGTAACGTGACCCGGAATCGAACACAGGTCTACATATTAGTAGCTGCATTCCTTATCCCACTGATCTACTAGCTCTGATTGTTACAAATGTACCTACATTTCTCCTTTTAAATATATTGTCAGATATTTTTTTTTCTGTTTTATCTTGGAGAGGTGATATTGAAAGTAGGTGAACTAGAAAGATACACACAGTTGCTTCCAATGGATCAGTCGTGTGTGTGTGTGTGTGTGTGTGTGTGTGCCCACGCGTCCCCACATGGGCATGCACGTGGCCACCTCCATGCCAGAGGGGAAAAAAAGAGAGACACGCATAGTAAAGTGATCTCCGCCTGTAAAGCAGTGAGAGACTGTCTGGTCTTGGTCAGACACTTTTGAGGTTTTCTACTTGAAATATTTACACTGACAGAAAGTAGACTCATTAAAATGCTAACACTGGTTATTAGGTTTGGCAAAAAAAGATTTTAGCTAATGATCTTATAACACCTGTTGTCTAATAATAGATGTTTTTCTTGTACTTGGGTTGCCTTTGCTGTGTGCAGTGTACTTTTCAGATTTAGTTTTTAAGCCGATTTTATAAAGTGCAATAACATTCATTCAGTGTCTCATCCAGGTGACCCAGAAAATGTTGCACGTATCCATGTCCCACTGATCCTCCAGAATGCAACTACCTCTAACTTCTCCCTGCTGGTGCCTTTGTTGGAGGCTATGCTCCCACCCTGCAGTCTGGGTACAATATTGAACAGGTGCGACAAAATGTTTTTGCTCCATCTATGTGTCTGCACACATTCATAATCTCTCTCATATGTACAGTCAGTTTAAAGTTTCCAATTCACTTGTCTTGGATGTGGAAAAAAAACCTACCATCCCTTGTTCTCAAGACCAGGCACCAAAGTGGCTCTACTCTACTCTTCTTTTTTGTTTTTAGATATACTTTAGTATACACTAGTAGAGTTCTACCTTAGAATTAGAATGTATTATAGAAGACATACCTTAGTGAATTTTCATGCAAATTCCACACAAAGTAATAGGAGGGAAGCGATCCCACAACCTACTGTGAGGTGACAGTGCTAACTGTCAGTCAGTGTGCTGCCTGGATTAATATCAGTGATTTTTCTCATATGCTTTATTTCCCATTAAAATGTCAGACAATTAAGTCATAAGTTAGCTTATTGTAAATCAATAAGCTAAATGATCCAGTTAAAATGGAAACAAATTTATTAATGCATATTTTACTGTAAAATAGGTTATATGGATTAATACCTGTGATTTATTAATTAGTTTTATTGCCCATTTAAATGTAAGATAAATAAATAATTTGTAATTTAGTCTGTTTATTTACACATTAAATTGTAATCAAATGTATAAATGTCCAATGTTATTGTAATTTTTTTGTATGAATAAATAACTGATTGATCATTTTTATTGCCCATTAACATGTCAGATAATTAATTACTTTGTAATTACATATTTTTATAGATTAACAAATCACTTTCAAAACAAATTTATTAAGGCTCATTTTTATTTGGGTATTTGGGTTCAGGTCTGTGCAGTGTCGGTGAGCTGACCGACCTTTCCAACCAGTTTGTAATACTTAAATGTATGATTGGAGTAGCAGGAATCAGAATCAAATTTATTACCAAGTAAGTTCTGACATATACAAGGAATTTGATCTGGTATCATTGGTACATAAACAACAATAATAAGGACAAAAATACTTCTGTAAGAAGTAATTTGTGCCTAAACAACAGTAAAAAGAAAAGGAAAAAGTACTTCTGTAAGAAGTAAAGGAGTCAAATAGACAAATACGCAAAAGTATTGGTGGACCAATGAAGTGACACTTAAATCATTTAAATGTAACATAGTGGAATGGGGCTGTGCAAAGGCATGCAGATGCAGAGTACCTTCCAGTGCAGGGATGATCAGTCTGTGCTCGGAGAGGTTGTTGCCACTCTGGGTGCCCTTAAACTGAGTCGTGAGCTGCAGGCACACATGAGTGCGGCCATGGCTGTCGGCGGTACTTCTGGTGAGTCGGACAGGATATGATTACAGGAGTTTGTAATGAAGAACAAACCAGACGTACAGACAAGCTCTAAAACTGTGACTCTGCAAATGATTTGTTGTACGTGGGTTTGGCATTGTTTGTGTATGTGTGTGCATGCATTGCAGCCTTGGGCAGATTAAACAGCAGGTGTGCTGAGTACAGAGACTTTCTGTGATGTTTACATCAAACAAAACATGACTCAGGAGATCTGTAGAAATGGTTAGCATCACGCGTGATTCACTTTCTCTCTCGGGTCAGTTGGCTCATTTAAATGCAAATTGTTCCTGTAACAAAGATGAAGCCTAGACTAAACTATCCATGCCAACAGTCATCTTTTTGCCAGGTACAGCACACTTTCAGGACATCCTGCAGCACACGCACGTAACAGTGTAGATCCACCAAGAAACATGGAGCTTTCCCAAATAGTCATTAACAACACCTGGCACACTTTGGATAGACCCATTTCCCAGCAGTAATCCAATTGTGTGTGTGTGTGTGTGTGTGTGTGTGTGTGTGTGTGTGTGTGTGTGTGTGTGTGTGTGTGTGTGTGTGTGTGTGTGTGTGCACACGCACGCACATGCTTGTGATTTGCACATGGAGAATTAGTGTCTTATTTATATGTGGTTCTTTCAGGGCCAGAGCAATGATTAGGGAAGAAAAAGCTCAAGTGACACTTTGGATAACTATTTTTATTTTTCTGGGTTCATTTCGTTTTCATCTTTGTAGATGAGACAATAGCTGTAAAACTCCAAAACATACATGCGACTGGGTACATACTGGAATTACAGAGTTTTTCTAGTTGTTTTCCCAGTATTTTGTGTGTATATATAAAGTGGGGCTTCACTATTTATTTATACATTCATTTTCTCCCTGTCTCTGTCTGTAGGCCTGACCATCACTAAGAGGATCCAGATCACTGATTTGCCTCAGCTGGTGGCTGCTTTCCACAGCCTGGTGGGGCTCGCCGCTGTGTTGACTTGTGTGGCAGAACATATGATTAAATATCCTCACTTCGCCACAGACCCTGCAGCAGATCTCAACGAAATCGTAGCCTACACTGGTGGGGCTACATTCGGCGGCTTTGTGGTAGTAGACGACAAACTGCAAGGTGAGAGAATCACATTTATGTACAGTATTTTCATGAGTATAAGTCATGTTTTTTTTGTTGTTGTTGTTGTTGTTGTTTGTTTGTTTTTGTTTTTTACTAGTTTGAGAGGTCCTGCACCTATAGTTCAGTGTGACCCATACAGAAAAAAAAAAAAAAAAAATCACGATTCAGAACCACAAATTTTCTTTACACTTGAAATGAGAAACACACCATAAAATAAGCGAGCGATCATCATGACATTTCTATTTTGAGCTTTTTCTCATATCGGCTCCAGATAAAATCCAATTAACAGGAACGCTCATTTCAAGCAAATATATATGTTTATATAATGGCTGAGTGGATCCTTGTCATTTGATTAGTGCTTTGTATGTTACGTGACATGGATGCACAGCCGGTCTGCTCTGTGTCAGCCTGATTCCGTTAGATCTCAGAAGCTAAGCAGAGCAGGATCTGGTTAGTACTTGGATGGGAGACCTCTTTGGAACACCAGCGGCTGTGTGTGTCTCCAGGTAAAACTGGAGTTGCGTCAGGAAGGGCATCCAGCGTAAAACTTGTGCCAATTACCAATGCGGATCTGACTGTCCGCTGTGGTCGACCCCGAACAACACTGGGAGCAGCCGAATGGACAACAACATGTTATGTGACATGGATATATTTAGAGTGTAATTTGGTTCCATTTAGTGTGCAAATTTGGTTCCATACATTTGGTACCATTGCACTCTGCGCGCACACGCACACACACACACACACACACACACACACACACATACATATTCTTTCAGTGGAACAAATATTACAGAGGTGAAAGCTGGAACATACTATTCAATGCTCACTTGTTGTTCAGCGGCTTAAAGAAGGTGTTTGCGCTTTTAACAAAAACATGAATTAGCTCTTAACTTTCCATCGGAAAGCAGTGTTTTTGTTGTAAATATATAAATGATTTAATGGTTTTTCAAATGTTTCATTGCGTGGTATGTTCATCTCACATATGATCATCTGTTCAGTGGCTGGAAGAAGCAGTTTACTCGCAATTTCAGCTTTTAGTGGCATTAATTAGCTCGTTGGCGTTGCTCCTTTACACGTGTGCCTTATAAAGGAATACAATTTAATCCATTTTGCTTCTTCTTACAAGAAGTGATAAATGTGACTTGTACGTCGGAAAATACGGTACTTAAAGAAAAAAAAAAGCCAAGAGTGCAGTTCTTGATGGTCTTCAAGATGTTTCACTATTTATCCAAGTAATTTCTTATTTTAGCTCAATTTCTTCAAACCTGGACCGCCGGGCCCCCTGGTTCAATTCCCCTTCAAAGAGGAAACTCACCAACTTACCGTTACGGAATGTATTCGAATGAAGTCATGCTCCCATTACGAAAATGCGACAATATCACCAACCAGTAGATTAATGTATATTTTGTGATGCTGAATCACGAAATGCCATGAGATATGGTAGGACAAGACACTTAATCTGCATTGTCTCGGTGCACCCAGCTGTAAAAAAGGGTACCAGCCTCCACTGAGGAAGTAAAGGTGAGACGTCCTTGGACATCTGCTACATGGAAAAGCATAGTACCTCCAAAAAGAAATTTCTCATTTATGTATTCTGAACCATTTCCCACTTTCTCGCTTCCTAATGTACTTCTCTCTCGTCTTGTCTCTGCACAGGTCTTTTAAATAGTGCCTCCCTGGTCATCATTCTCTGAACGCAAGTCTGATGGGAGCTGATGTTAGTGAGTTGATTCCCTCCATACCGGATCCCATTTACACCACAGGCTTCACTTGTTCAGTGGATCAGTGTTGACTCTTGAGGTGTATGGTGTGTGTGTGTGCTGGTTTTACGGGGGGGGGGGTTAGCTGTACTTTAATACAGTGAGTGTGGATTGGAATCTTTTTTGTATGCTGGAAGACTGAATGTGTAAGGATGTTGTTAAAGGAATTCAATAAATAACAGGAAAAGTATAAAGAAAAAGTAGGGAAAAAAGATTATAGAAACAGAATGTCATGCAAAAACAGACAGCTGCAAGAATTTCCTGAAAATAAAGCAAAAGGCATCGCACATAGAAAACAGTAGCTGGCCAGAAAAAATTTTCAGTATCAGTTGAGCAGAGAGCTCTTAAGAGTCTGGCAGCCACAGCCACAGGTTATACTTTATAAAAATGCCAATTTCCTGCTTGTACAAACACATTATATTGAGCTCACCATTATATTTACACAACCATGCTTGTGTAAATGTGCCGCAAAGATTGGCCAAACAGCCTTTGGTGGACCAATGAAGTGACACTTAAATCATTTAATGCTTAAATCATCTAATGATTTTCAGCAGCTCAGGTTGTGGGAAATTTGGAAGTACTAAGTTAAACCACATTAGACTCTTGAATGAGTAGAAAACATCTTAATGGAAAAACTGGGCAGTCAAGTTGCTGTTGATCTGATGTCGGATGTGCACTGGATTCAATGTGCACAGGACATGAATAATTCTTGGTCATGCCAAAATAGAGAAGTCCATACAGTCAAACATGCAAAAAATGGTCAACTGTTGTTACACTGGATGTCACACAAGAAATCAACAAGTGGCTCCCAGATCTTGAGCTCAGATTTGCTTTTTTTCACATTTTTTGTAGATTATGAACCCAATATGAAAAATCAAAAATATGTGTTTCATCCTCCACATGCTTTTCCTTCCAGAAAGGTCCGCAAAAGGGGGTATGGCACTTTTTTCACCTGCAGGTAGTTCACATCAGGATCTAATAAATCCAAATGAACCTTTCCTGCTGACCATTATGGGCCCCTAAAAAGTGCATTGGGGTGGGGGGTGGGGGTATCAAACCCACTTTGAACGTTGATAGTTATTTCTGCATTAAAATTATGTCATCACAGGATACTTTCAAAACCACATTTGTTTTATTTCAACACAGTCTAGGTATGTCAGGCAGGGGACTCAGAAAATTGATTTTTTTGTTTTTGTTTTCAAACAAAACTGTCCTTTGAACAATGAACATCCATAAACTGAAAACTATAAAATCAAGGAAACCATTATTAGATTTAAAATAGACAATGGGTACAGGCAAAAACCCCTAGGGGAAAGGGTATACTTTAAGTGTTATGGCCTGTCAAATTTGGCAAGAAAACAGGCATCCATGCTAAAACAAAAACGACCTCTTTTTGGGACTGTCCTAGAAGGAAAAAACTATTTGTAGTATCAACCTGTTTTATTTGTAGTCTTTTTATTTGTTTTTATTAGTTTTATTGTTGTTATATATTGTTTTTTGTTTGTTTGTTTTTGTTTTAAACGGACTGCTCAAATGAAATTGCCCCTTGTGGGATTAATAAAGTAAATAAAGTTAATAAAATAAAGTTAATAAAAACGAACCTAGTACAGTATTTTGGATTTTTCATATTGGGCTCATTATTTACAAAATATATATAAAATGAAGCAAATCTGAGACCATGAACTGGTAATATGTTTTTGAAATGTGTAGGCTGATTTCTTATGGAATGATTCCTTTAATCTTCATAGCAACTGTTCAGCCTTTAAACAGTGTTGGCTTTTTTTTATTTTTGTTTCACTTCTTTACTATATAACTTTTACTGTTACCCAAACCAATTAAATAGAAATTAAAACCGTGAAAAAAAATACCACATGATGAAAATGATAAGTTTGTTTGAGTCAGTCGGCACCTCAGATAAAGTCCAGTACAGGTTCTGTTCAGCCTTGATGGTTTGTGCGTTTGATGTTTTTTTTTTTCTTTTTTGCATTGCATTGCATAGTTTTATATGTAACAGAAAGCAGAACCTACACTATACTAACAGTGCCGGGACATAAAACTTCCAAATATGTAAATAATGTGAATGAAAAAATGTTCGATATCTGTGTCATGTGGTGCATCTTTCTCCATTTCTGCTTGCTGTGCATGTTTACATGTTCTGTAAGCAGATTTTATTTACAGACCAATTAATCTCACCACCAGAAAACTTGATCAGTATGTCCCTGCAGACAACACCATGATTTCAGTTCCATGTTAATTAATTTAGGATGTGGGTCTGTGATCATCAGTCTTTCTGTATGGTGTGGGCGTTTCTGAAATACCTATTGACTTCCACTAACACCGAAAAACTAAACAGAACATGTCAACGTGAGCAATCTGTTCTGTGTTTGAATCAGGAACGTCAGCACATTCTTGCTGCCGATTTTGCAAGACGAAAATATGCATAATAGAGGATAATAGAGGAACATGAAAACCTATACTTAATTGTATAAATATAACGCACTGCTAAATTACCATCAGCCATATGTGCATAAACACAGGAAACAGAATGTGACATTTTGACCTCTTAAAATAGGTCAAGGTTGGCCATCTTTGAACTTGTTCAAGGTCTGTGTCCCAAGAACGGTCCCTGTGAATTTGACAACCCTGGCAGTAATAGGACTGGAGTTATGGTGAGTACAGATGGACGGACGCAAAGTCTTTGCAATACCCGATATTCATATTTTGGCATCTGGTAAAAAAAATGAAGTCAATCCAGAAAGGTGTTTTTTTCAAGATGTCATGGAAATGATTTATACTGTGTCACCTACTGTATGCCATATATACTGTAGTAGAGGTGAGACAAAGTACCTTTTGTGTCACACTGAAAAAAGTGAAACACAGTGCACTTCATTCAAAGTACTTATTTACATTGGTCTAATGGAAATTTGTGGTTTCCAGTTTAAATCTGCTGGAATCACTTTACAAAATCCTAAATATACATTGTGAGAAACTAAAAAAATTAGCTGTAACAAATTACATCAATTTTTTTAAGTTGATCCAAAGCAGCATTTTTTCAGTGCACTATTTACTTCTGACTTAAGGATAAATTGTTTTCTTCAGGACTTTCAGTGACTCCTGCTGTCTTGGAAGAGTTATCTGCCTTCAAAGATTCAGTCTTCATGTATGTGAGGATTTTGTAAATTTATATCATAGTAAACTAACCATTTAAAAGTAAATACTCTAGAATTTGTAATGGGCTTCAGTGATGTGGACAACATCTCACAAAGTCTATCCTGTCATATATTTTGTTTCTAATGAGCGCTATTCTCATCTCAATTTAACAATTTTTAGTTTCGGCACCATTGTGCAAATTCTAAAGGAAACGCTCTGTTAGATATGTAGCACAGGTTCAGATTTCAACAGTAAGAAGCTAAACTGCATGACGTGTAGTTGATCCTCTCACGTCCACCAGGTGGGACTGTAACGTTACCACACTAAGCTGGAAGAGTCCCATTGCAGAATAAAATTAAGGGTCAGATGCTACTTTTTCAGAAGATAGACACTAAAGATTTTGTTCTGTGTTTTCACACAGGAAAGTAACGATGAAGTTGAGTTGACAGCAAAAGTGAAGGTAATCACCAAAATATTCTCCTTCTCAGGCCATGAATCATTCTGTGGCTAATGTGATCTTGGAAGGTTATGGCACATTGTCAACTGGAACGGGAAAGCCTGTGGAGATCACAGGAACACACACGGAGGTTAATGTAGATCAGACTATTGATTTGATTAAAGAAGCCCAGAACATAATGTATAAATCCAACCTGGTCTCACTGCAAGTTGTGATTCTAGAGCACAAAATATACATTAATCTATTGGTTCATGATATTGTGACGAAAAGCGCCTCATTTTCTAATTGATTCCGTGATGGCTGCACAAAATTAAAAGTGAAGCAGGGAGGGTTGGGGTGGTTATGGTTAGGGTTGGGGGTAGGGGTAGGTTTAGTAATAGTGAGCTAAGAAAAAATCCTGTCACGAAAATTGGACTCATTTCGTCACGGGAGAACGAAAAAAAAAAACGTGTGACTGGGCTCTATAAATCACACACAAAACAACTGGATTGATACACTGTGCTAAAGATACTCATCAACAACCTCTCTATCATCGGAGATTAAAGATCCTATGAATGATTTAATGCCACTGGATGGTGCACTAAAGCACCTGCATTTCCTTGAAAACAAGGAACAGAAAAACTTGTTGCTTCATTCTCTGTGCAGGACAATATTACACCACTAAATCTTTACAAATAAAATTAGTCATTGGCTGCCATATTAATGTTTAAAATGTCTTCTGGTGGACCTTTAAAACCACAGTACTTTGACTTAACCTCCCTTTTTGTTTGTGCCACCACTAAACAGTGTGTACTCTTTTAACTTAATGTTTGCATTGCACATATTGTATCACAAATCTCAAATATCTTGAAGAAAGATACATTGTGATAAATAAATGTTATACACTGCTGTACACATTTGCAGGATTGAGAAAAAAAATTGAATGAAAGGAGGATGTGGTGTGATTTTTGTCAATAAATAAGTACAATGATGGAAACTGAGTTCTATGTTGATCCTACTTTGTCCTTTGTCCTCCACATTAGAGATATTACAAGGACTGTTTTCTTCCACCTGCGAAATATAGCGAAGATTCGTCCCATCCTGTCTATGGCTGATGCTGAGACCCTGATTCATGTGTTTGTCTCTTCTAGATTGTTCTACTGCAATGTTCTATGTTCTGGTTTACCACAGTCCAGCATTAGGGGTCTCCAATTGGTTCAAAATGCTGCTGCCAGACTTTTGACACGAAGCAGAACATTTGACCACATTACACCCATTTTGGCCTCTCTTCACTGGTTTCCTGTCCCTGTGAGATCAGATTTTAAGGTTCTGTTACTAACCCATAAAATTATTCACGGACTAGCCCCTCCCTACTTTGCTGACCTACTTAAACCCTACGTACCGACCAGGGCTTTGCGTTCTCAAGGCGCAGGACTACTTTGTGTCCCTTGGGTGAATAAAAAGTCTGCGGGTCCCTGTTCTGTGGAATGATCTCCCTGCGTCAATAAAACAGTCAGATTCTGTAGAGACTTTCTAGTCCAGACTTAAAACGCACTTATTTTCCCTTTCATAAGGCTACCATACTGGCATAGTATGTCACTGTGCTTCCTACCATTTTGAATTCCTTATGTTAGTAAACAGAGTGGGTCACAGCCTCAACTTTATCTAAAGTCTGGGGCTTTTAGTGAAGCCTAGGGCTAGTGGCCGGTGATCACCTGAGTATTTCTGCTGTTTTTCTTATTGCTTACTGCTGACAAATAATACCGTATTTGTTGTCTTTCTGCAGCCTGGTTTTGCTTTTTTTTTTTCTCTGTTTGTGATGCGGCTCTATCCAGAAGTGGGAGTAGGTGTCTTCTTCTGCAGGCCTCTCATCCTGGACACCAGCATGGACTCTCAAAATTTCCTGTATATTCATATTGTCAATTGTGTTGGTAGCTTGGCCCAAACAGAGGGTCACCCCTTTGAGTCTGGTCTGCTTGAGGTTTCTTCCTTAAATCATCAGAGGGAGTTTTTCCTCACCACTGTCGCCTGTGTGCTTCTCTTGGGGTTGGTAAGGTTAGACCTTATTTGTGTGAAGCACCTTGAGGCAACTTTGTTGTGATTTGGCGCTGTATCAATGAAAATAAATTGAGTTGAAATTCTAGTTCTGCATTTAAGTTTGAACTTTTCAGTCCATGCACGGTATCATAGTGACCCTTGAAGCTGAACCATCACTGTGTGGCCCAGTGAAATCCCACTCCTCACCCCAGACTGATGTGGATTAGTCACAGCTCTTAAAGAGTTGTTTTACACACGTGGGTACATGTAAACACAGACTGAAGGCATCCAGCCCTGCAAATTGGTGGTTTCAGTCACAAACTGCTTCAGATGAAACCCCTGCCATGTCCAAGAATTGTAGAATTAAAGTGGTCACAATGGTTGAGATGTGAACCCGAGGAAAAGAAGTGATCCATGATTTTGGGTCCAAAGTTGTAGCCTTTCAATTTTTGTGTGATGAATGGAAGACAAAAAGAAATGTTTGGCAGACAGTTTGGACTGGAATGAGCTCAAGAGATTATGTTGCAGTAATGGAAGAAAAAAAACAAGTTTTATGTACCAATTTTTAAAGTGGTTTAAGATCAGTAGACACAGACAACATAGGCCAGTTCAGTATTAAGGACTTCAATCAATCAATCAATTTTTTTTATATATAGCGCCAAATCACAACAAACAGTTGCCCCAAGGCGCTTTATATTGTAAGGCAAGGCCATACAATAATGATGTAAAACCCCAACGGTCAAAACGACCCCCTGTGAGCAAGCACTTGGCTACAGTGGGAAGGAAAAACTCCCTTTTAACAGGAAGAAACCTCCAGCAGAACCAGGCAGTCTTCTGCTGGGACTGGTTGGGGCTGAGGGAGAGAACCAGGAAAAAGATATGCTGTGGAGGGGAGCAGAGATCGATCACTAATGATTAAATGCAGAGTGGTGCATACAGAGCAAAAAGAGAAAGAAACAGTGCATCATGGGAACCCCCCAGCAGTCTACGTCTATAGCAGCATAACTAAGGGATGGTTCAGGGTCACCTGATCCAGCCCTAACTATAAGCTTTAGCAAAAAGGAAAGTTTTAAGCCTAATCTTAAAAGTAGAGAGGGTGTCTGTCTCCCTGATCTGAATTGGGAGCTGGTGCCACAGGAGAGGAGCCTGAAAGCTGAAGGCTCTGCCTCCCATTCTACTCTTACAAACCCTAGGAACTACAAGTAAGCCTGCAGTCTGAGAGCGAAGCGCTCTATTGGGGTGATATGGTACTACGAGGTCCCTAAGATAAGATGGGACCTGATTATTCAAAACCTTATAAGTAAGAAGAAGAATTTTAAATTCTATTCTAGAATTAACAGGAAGCCAATGAAGAGAGGCCAATATGGGTGAGATATGCTCTCTCCTTCTAGTCCCCGTCAGCACTCTAGCTGCAGCATTTTGAATTAACTGAAGGCTTTTTAGGGAACTTTTAGGACAACCTGATAATAATGAATTACAATAGTCCAGCCTAGAGGAAATAAATGCATGAATTAGTTTTTCAGCATCACTCTGAGACAAGACCTTTCTGATTTTAGAGATATTGCGTAAATGCAAAAAAGCAGTCCTACATATTTGTTTAATATGCGCTTTGAATGACATATCCTGATCAAAAATGACTCCAAGATTTCTCACAGTATTACTAGAGGTCAGGGTAATGCCATCCAGAGTAAGGATCTGGTTAGACACCATGTTTCTAAGATTTGTGGGGCCAAGTACAATAACTTCAGTTTTATCTGAGTTTAAAAGCAGGAAATTAGAGGTCATCCATGTCTTTATGTCTGTAAGACAATCCTGCAGTTTAGCTAATTGGTGTGTGTCCTCTGGCTTCATGGATAGATAAAGCTGGGTATCATCTGCGTAACAATGAAAATTTAAGCAATACCGTCTAATAATACTGCCTAAGGGAAGCATATATAAAGTGAATAAAATTGGTCCTAGCACAGAACCTTGTGGAACTCCATAATTAACTTTAGTCTGTGAAGAAGATTCCCCATTTACATGAACAAATTGTAATCTATTAGACAAATATGATTCAAATATGATTACTTGACTAAAATGAGATGGAAAGTGCAGCTTTTAATAATAATCCTATCTTCCTTTCCTACCTATAATTTGTGTTGTGAGGATGTTTGTTGGCACCCGGCATTATTCCGCCAATAGCTCCGCTAAAACGGGTCCGATCCAAGGAATGGATTATTATCACGGCCTTCCAGATTGGGGATTTTCAAGTTGAAATTCTGTGCCACTCTCGAGTGTGGGTTGATTTCTTGCTGTTACATTTCTCAAAGCCTTCATCTTTACCACCATGATTGTTTTAATCTCGCCAACATCCCACCGATCGGGAGAGTTCAGTGTAGTTACCAGTGTTGTGTCTACTCTTTTAGCACAAAGGAGAAATCGCTGCCAGACATTTTTCCATCAGCCACAGTCTGAAAATAAACTTAACACATCAATTAATAACAAAAATAAAAGTACTTCATCTTTATCAGCGGACTGCAAACCAGCTTTAGAGGTGCATACCTCCACCTACTGTATCAAGAATGTGTGGAATAGTTGCATTAAGTATTCCAAGTCTGTACAATACACAACTTGAAACAATGGTAAATAAATGGATTGCATTTATATAGCGCTTTTCCATCTGCATCAGACACTCAAAGCACTTTACACTAATGCCTCACATTCACCCTGTCACTAGACAGCAGGAGCAACTAGGGGATTAAGGACCTTTCCCAAGGGCCTAGGCTGGGATTTGAACCAGGGATCCTCTCGTCTCAGCCCAACACTTAACCACTAGATCATCCATCACCTCCTCCAAACAATAAACAATAAAATGAAAAATAAAATAACTAAAATATACAATAAATACTTTGGGAAACAGCATGTTTGATTTTAGCATCTTCATACAACACTTTAAAGTCTGTGAGAGCTGTGGTTTATTTCCAGCCGAAAACCACAGCGTTGATGTGTTGATTGAAATAGTGTACTTACTTATTTCTTCTTTTTTTTTCTTTTATTTATACAAAAAACTGTAACAATTTTGTAACTACTCTTCACCCAGTTGAAGACTGGTACATCTGATAGCAATAATAATAGGTCATATCAGTCAGTGTGTGCATGGGTAATATTTTGCTCCAACATTGATGACATCACATTCATCCAGACAGGTGTAACATTCCTTTTTTCTGGATGAGAAGTCAGTAGGAAGCAATTTTTTTATTTTTTTTAGACCTAGAGCCAGGTTTTTGTCACACCCTGTGTTTCCATTTTGACCAGTCTGCCTAATTTGACCCGTCATAGCCACTTTTCCTGATTGACATCTGTGGAAGCGGTTAAGACTCCGCCTGATAAACACAGTCATTTTCCTGGTTTCATCTGGCCCATCTCTGCAAAATCTGAGTCCACTTGTTTTTCTTGCAGGACAAACTCCAGATATTGGAAGCACAAGGACTGTAAGGATTGTTGTAATGGAGACTGGGAAAAAGTGAAAACCATTAAATTGTTGAGCTAGACTGCTAGACAGTCGGACCCGTTTCTTGTAGAATTTGTTTTTTTCCCCCCTTCTTTTTCCTTTGGGTTTGAAAGCCTCCCGTTCTAGTTCGTATGTTGTAACAAGACAAATTCTGACTGCTTGTTGTGACAAGGCTAGTAAACACTGCCTGATCGTTTGTATGTGATAAAAATCAACCACCAACTGGAGTTATATGTCAGAAAACCAAGGCGCATCAAACAATGTGTAGGATTTCACAAAGATAGCATTGCTGTGTTTTTAGTTAAGTGAAATTTTATATTTCAAAACAAAAGTAGCTTAATCGCCTTTGGCTCCCTGGGGTGGCGCTAGAGTGGGTCTCCCTTTAAGCGCAGATCTTCCACCAGAACCCTGGGAGTTTGATGTCCTCGGCAGTATCTTAGCTGTTCCTGGAAGTCCAGTTGTCTGGACATAGAGCTTAGATGTATCCTGAATCTGCTGGAGCCATTCTCCCAGTTTCAAAGTCACAGCCCCAAGCCTATCACCACTAGGACCATTATGGCCTTTACCTTCCAAGTTATTTCTGATTCTTCCTTCAGCCCCTGGTGCATCTCGATCTTCTCATGCTCTTTATTTTTGATTTGGGTATCACTTGGAATTGTCACATCTGCCACAACTGTCATTTTCTGCTCCTTCTCAACCACCACTGTCTGATTGGTTGACCAGCACATTTGTGTGGAACTTCAAGTCCCACAGCACATTAGCTCTGCTGTTCTAAACAACCTTAGGTTAGGTTCCTCACTTGAACTGTGATACTTCTCGTCTGTATTTGTCATAGACGTTCCTATATGCTATCCCAGCTACTTGGTTTTGCCTCTGAATGTGCACTCTCATCTTACATCTTGAACCTTGATACATGCTGGACGGTTTCTTTAGATACCTGTCTGATGTGGTAGCCCCCTGCTTCTATGGACCTGGTGCTCTGGACCTATTCTTGTGCTGCTATGATCAGAACATCTGGCTGTCCTTCAGCCCAGCCTTTGCCAACCATTGGTGGGATTTCTCAATGTCAGCTAACCCCTGTATCTGCTGATGGTACATCCCATGGAGGGCTCTGGTCTTTCATGACATCTCATCTTCCTCCTTATCACTATCTGCCTCCTGCTTTTTGGAATTACTCACTTACTGATTTGTCCATGGGGGCCAGCTTCTTAATGTATTCTTGATGATGGTCAGTTGCATGTGTCATCTGGAGTTCACCTCTAGTGTTGGTGTCCACATCTACATTGGGTTCCTGGGGAAGTCTATCAGTGTCTTGTTGGCTTTGTGTAGAACTAAGCACTCCAGTGTCCATGTGTGGCGCATTGAGTCATAGGCTTTCTTGTAGAAAATCCAAGCCACACTCAGGTTGGTCTGTCTGGTCTTAGAATCCTGGGTCATTGCTCTGTCGACCAGCAGCTGGTGTTTTTGCCTCTGGTGGTGTTTCTGATGCCCTTCTAAGCTGTCTTCATGAATGGACTTGTAGCTGCTCAACTTGGTTGCAGAGATGTTTGGCAGGAGTTCTCATGAAGAACCATTCAACTTGTTAACTTAGACACAGTTCATTTATTGAGAGGCGATACAGTTTTGAAGTATTTGACCTTTAAGTGGTATTGCACAGGGGCATACTCACTTCTCTCGTATAGGGCAGTTGACACATTTTGCTGATCGATAATGCATGTACGTGCGGCCCTGATGATATAAATATTGCTAAAACTTACTGTTAACCTGAGCCAGTGAGCATGAATGAAGCAGAAAGTTAATTGGTCAGTTCTAATGGAATTCGTTTGAAGCTGGCAGGGTCATATGTTTAATATTTAAGTGGTACACCTACTTAGGCACACATACGTTTGCTGTCCTGTGAGAAGGGCTTTAGCACATTCACAAGCATCATAAAACCATATCAAAGTCACAGCAGGCAGCGGACGGTCACTGGGGAGCAGGGTCAACTACAGAACAGCACCCCCCAAGGACAGAAGTGGGGGCGGAGCTCCATTAAACCACTAGTTTTAAACACTGATACATCAGCAGTGAGTAATACTGCTGTCACCGTTGGAATGAATTATCCTCATTTCGGAGTTTTTGAGAATACTTTAGAACTGAATATCTTTCTTACCATTTTAAGATGTGTCTCGAGTTACGGACTTTCTGTTGCAAAGGTCCAATACCCCATCGCTGAGATGGTAAAGATGCTTCGAGATGCTGGAAGAACATCAGAAAAAGAGATGATGAAGTACCACCGGTGGTTGTTGAAGCACTCCTTGGTGGTACAAAGCAAAGATATGTTCAAGTCATTAAAAGAAATAGAATTAATCACAAAATAGATTTTCATTAGCCCAGCTGGTTTTAAGTGTAATTCAAAACAAAACCAAAATGAATCCAACTTCTATGATTGTTTCTGTCTTCCATAAATAATGCACTCATGTGCTTTTTAAGCTTGATCATATAGCAAAAATAAATAAATAAATACATAAATAAATGGTGGTTTACAATAAAGTGCAATGAGAAAGTATTTTGTCTATATCTCACACGCCATTGTTTCAAGTAGACTCAGCTCTGTAATTATTGGGACACCGACAATATTTGAAATTTGTCTCTACATTACCGCAGTGGTATTGAAATGAAAAGATGTGTATGCAGTGTAGACTTTGAGCTTTAATTCAAGGGTATAACAAAAATATTGCATTAACCATTTTTGGAATTATGACCATTTTTATACACAGACCCTCCATTTTTAATCACCATTAGGTACAGTAGTGTTCAGAATAATAATAGTGCTATGTGACTAAAAAGATTAATCCAGGTTTTGAGTATATTTCTTATTGTTACATGGGAAACAAGGTACCAGTAGATTCAATAGATTCTCACAAATCCAACAAGACCAAGCATTCATGATATGCACACTCTTAAGGCTATGAAATTGGGCGATTAGTAAAAAAAAAAAGTAGAAAAGGGGGTGTTCACAATAATAGTAGCATCTGCTGTTGATGCTACAAACTCAAAACTATTATGTTCAAACTGCTTTTTTAGCAATCCTGTGAATCACTAAACTATTATTTAGTTGTATAACCACAGTTTTTCATGATTTCTTCACATCTGAGAGGCATTAATTTTGTTGGTTTGGAACCAAGATTTTGCTCATTTACTAGTGTGCTTGGGGTCACTGTCTTGTTGAAACACCCATTTCAAGGGCATGTCCTCTTCAGCATAAGGCAACATGACCTCTTCAAGTATTTTGACATATCCAAACTGATCCATGATACCTGGTATGCGATATATAGGCCCAACACCATAGTAGGAGAAACATGCCCATATCATGATGCTTGCACCACCATGCTTCACTGTCTTCACTGTGAACTGTGGCTTGAATTCAGAGTTTGGGGGTCATCTCACAAACTGTCTGCAGCCCTTGGGCCCAAAAGGAACAATTTTACTCTCACCAGTCCACAAAATATTCCTCCATTTCTTTTTAGGCCAGTTGATGTGTTCTTTTGCAAATTGTAACCTCTTCTGCACATGTCTTTTATTTAACAGAGGGACTTTGCGGGGGATTCTTGCAAATAAATTAGCTTCACACAGGCGTCTTCTAACTGTCACAGCACTTACAGGTAACTCCAGACTGTCTTTGATCATCCTGGAGTTGATCAATGGGTGAGCCTTTGCCATTCTGGTTATTCTTCTATCCATTTTGATGGTTGTTTCCGTTTTCTTCCACGCGTCTGTTTTTTTTTTTTTTTTTTGTCCATTTTAAAGCATTGGAGATCATTGTAGATGAACAGCCTATAATTTTTTGCACCTGCGTATAAGTTTTCCCCTCTCCAATCAACTTTTTAATCAAACTACGCTGTTCTTCTGAACAATGTCTTGAATGTCCCATTTTCCTCAGGCTTTCAAAGAGAAAAGCATGTTCAACAGGTGCTGGCTTCATCCTTAAATAGGGGACACCTGATTCACACCTGTTTGTTCCACAAAATTGATGAACTCACTGAGTGAATGCCACACTGCTATTATTGTGAACACCCCCTTTTCTACTTTTTTTTACTAATAACCCAATTTCATAGCCTTAAGAGTGTGCATATCATGAATGCTTGGTCTTGTTGGATTTGTGAGAATCTGCTGAATCTACTGGTACCTTGTTTCCCATGTAACAATAAGAAACATACTCAAAACCTGGATTAATCTTTTTAGTCACATAGCACTACTATTATTCTGAACATTATTGTATTGCGGAAAACTATGTGTAAGGGTTGTTAATACAAATCATATCTTTTACAGCCAGTGCATAGATACATGAACCTTTTCAATTCACTGAATGTATCTTGAACGTATTTACATCAGTCGTTAGGAAATACAGTGTGTGACCATTCAAGACTAGTGAGGGAAGCCACCAAGACACGCTCAAGCAGCCACATGCTTCTGTGATAGGAGAAACTGTATATCGTGCAACTTTTGTCTGTTGCATCACCGGTTATAGAGCTTAATGTAGAGTGGAACAGCTTTTTACTTTTCTCTGTTTGAGGTGCGGCTCCATCCAGAGATGGGTGTGGTATCTGTTCTGGAAACCGTCCTGTGCACCGGCAATATTTCCTGTATATTTGCTTTGTGAATTGTTCTGTAATTTATGTCTGTAGCATGGCCAAAGCAGACGGTCACCCCTTTGAGTCTGCTCTGCTTGAGGTTTCTTCCTCAGAGGGAGTTTTTCCTTACCGCTGTTGCTCTGGGGGTTGGTAAGGTTAGACATTACTTGTCTGAAGCGCCTTGAGGCAACCTTGTTGTGAGTTGGCGCTATATAAATGAAAATAAATTGAAATTGAAAGAGAATTCCAATTCCACAAAGATCTCCAGTTTGCCAGAAGGAACATGGGAGTTTTGAGCCTAGATTTGTTCTGGTTGTGTGTATTAAAGTCCCACTCCACCATGAAGCCATAACTGGTGGTACAACAGACAAAAGTTACATGATGTGCCATGAGTGCCTTGGTGGCTTCCCTCACTTGTCTCTTTGTTGCATATGAAAGAGAAATTTATGGAGCTGATTGAATTCCTTTATTGCCTTCAGTCCATCAAAGGTGATGCTTTCAAAAGCTTTGAGAATGAGTTATTTAATAAGTGTTCATGGAATTAAAATGATGTTAAATGGTGTCTTAGCTAAATGCGTTCACACACTGTAAACGTGGATATGAGACCACACGATGCAATACAAGATGCAGACTGTACTGTGAAGACCAGAAAAGCAAGATGTGCGTGAAAAGGACCTGGAATTTGCATAGGTAGGAACAGACCTGTGTGCGAAGAAGGAATGAGAAGGGGGAAATGGGAGGAGAAAGGAAGGAAAAGGTACAGCGGACGCTTGTGTAATTGTCCTGCCTCAGACGTTTGATCCTGCCTGGTGCAGCTGCTGCTACTTAGAGCATTTGTACTTGATTAGAGGGAAGTGGGTGGTCAGAGAAAAAGAGAGAAACGAACTTCATCCTGATCACTCATTTGCTGGGTTTCTATTTTTTCCTGCATTTTACTCTAATACCTTCTCTCCATTTCTTGCATATTTTTTTACTCTTCATATCTGTCTGCCTGCTTTCTTTTGTCCCAGTGCATTTCTGACATGATTCATCTTTCTGCGATTCTACTATATATTTGTATGTATAATCAGGACTAACAGTAAGAGTGTGACATTTACCAGTGTAAGATAACAAAGCGCGCGGAAACTCCCATGCATAGGTTTCCCAGTGCATGCAGACTGCCTGGCATTTCAAGAAGGGTAAAACCCCTACACGTCTGCTCTGTGCAGACCTTTAAACATGCTGTGCACAAAGAAATAAACCAGTAAATGGCGGTTGGTTATGTGCAGCAGAGGTGGAGGAGATCCAGCCACCAGAATTCAGTGGCTGGTGTAAAGTTCTCACTTTGATTGCACGCCACGCTTAATTGAGTTTGAAAACCCATGTATACCCACCAGCACAACAATGCATGTCCAGACAGTGCAGTGGAACGTGCGCCCACGCCTGGAGGCAGACCACAACTTTGGTCTATTTTTCAACCATTTTATTTATCTTCTTGAACTACTGGCTGTTCAAAAGCAGCTGTCAGCTGCACAGCTTTATATTAATACATGTTAAAAAACTAAAAGCGCTGCAAAGCTTAATCAATGATTCATCGACTGCTAAATTAATCAGCAGCTATTTTAATAATTGATGAATCATTTTGTCTCTTTTTGTTTGTTTGTCTAATGTGCAAATTCTTTGATTTCAGCTTTTCATTACTAGTTTCTTTTTTTGGCAAGTGCTTTGGGAAACCAATCATTTTTCACCATTTTCTGACATTTTGTGGACGAATGAACAGATTAATCAAATATAAAAATAATTGTTTGTTGTATCCCAACTGGAAATATTCTGTTCCTTCCTGATTCAAAGACCAATATGTGTTTTGTTCTTTAAATCAGCATATTCTTGCTCCAGATTTGTAATTCACCTGGTTGCTGGCTGGATGCCTGGTCAGCTCATTGTGCTGTTGTCTGAAGCTGGTGTGCCATGGGATATATAAATGGATTACATAAACGACGCTGTCCGTGGTAATCTCTTTTTCTTCTTTGCATACTTATGTAAAGACTTTAACTAAATGTCCAGTTTATTCAAAGTGATCGTGATCGAACAGTACTTAACGTTTACACATACGAGGGCTGTCAATAAAGTAACGGTCCTTTTAATTTTTTTCAAAAACTATATGGATTTCATTCATATGTTTTTACGTCAGACATGCTTGAACCCTCGTGCGCATGCGTGAGTTTTTCCACGCCTGTCGGTGACGTCATTCGCCTGTGAGCACTCCTTGTGGGAGGAGTCGTCCAGCCCCTCGTCGGAATTCCTTTGTCTGAGAAGTTGCTGAGAGAGTGGCGCTTTGTTTGATCAAAATTTTTTCTAAACCTGTGAGACACATCGAAGTGGACACGGTTCGAAAAATTAAGCTGGTTTTCAGTGAAAATTTTAACGGCTGATGAGAGATTTTGAGGTGATTCTGTCGCTTTAAGGACTTCCCACGGTGCGAGACGTCACTCAGCGCTCTCAGGCGCCATCATCAGCCTGTTCAAGCTTAAAACCTCCACATTTCAGGCTCTATTGATCCAGGACGTCATGAGAGAACAGAGACGTTTCAGAAGAAGTCGGTTTCAGCATTTTATCCGGATATTCCACTGTTAAAGGAGATTTTTTTAATGAAAGACGTGCGGACGGGTCCGAGCGTCGGGATGCAGCCGGCGCAGGAAAAACACCTTCGTGTTGATAACATTTGTAAAATCCAGGCGGCTTTTGATGGCTTTCAGTGGAGTGAGTATATGAGAAATTGTGTAACAGCTGGACATGTTCCAACTTGTCCTTAAGGCTTCCAACGGAGGTGTTTTTCCTGTGGCGGAGCGTCGCGGCGGCTGCGAGCCGACGCTGCAATCCGCCCGCACGTCTTTCATTAAAAAAAATCTCCTTTAACAGTGGAATATCCGGATAAAATGCTGAAACCGACTTCTTCTGAAACTTCTCTGTTCTCTCACGACGTCCTGGATCAATAGAGCCTGAAATGTGGAGGTTTTCAGCTTGAAACAGGCTGATGATGGCGCCTGAGAGTGCTGCACGACGTCTCGCACCGTGGGAAGTTCTTAAAGCGACAGTATCACCTCAAAATCTCTCATCAGCCATTAAAATTTTCACTGAAAACCAGCTTAATTTTTCGAACCGTGTCCACTTCGATGTGTCTCACAGGTTTAGAAAAAATTTTGATCAAACAAAGCGCCAGTCTCTCAGCAACTTCTCAGACAAAGGAATTCCGACGAGGGGCTGGACGACTCCTCCCACAAGGAGTGCTCACAGGCGAATGACGTCACCGACAGGCGTGGAAAAACTCACGCATGCGCACGAGGGTTCAAGCATGTGTGACGTAAAAACATATGAATGAAATCCATATAGTTTTTGAAAAAAATTAAAAGGACCTATACTTTATGGACAGACCTTGTACGTTTGCTATAAAGTTGCAAACTAAATTTTCTCAAACTGCAAATGATATGTTACTTCATATAGTTACATCTACTTTATATAAAGTTATTTAATCATAATAGTCATAAAGCTGATGAGTCTAAAGCATTTACTCCAAAATTTGCATCTTTAAAAAACTAGTTGAAAAGTTTACAGTTGATCACCAGGACAAAGGCTGAGCCTTTTTCATTATTATTATTATTATTATATTTTTTGGATTTCCTAGAAAAATTCCAGGCCCTGTCGGGAGGGACAGACGGAGGCCCAGAGATTGATGAGCAAAGTGATCACACATGAATGAGTTCACACCTTTCCCCTTATTGTATGTATGAATTTATTTAAATTTCCACTCATTTTTTCTTTCATGTGGACTATAGCTTACATAGGGGATGTGACATTAGTCTGGCCAACTGGCTGTTCACACAGTTCACACCGTGCCATGCGTGCTGAGACATGGCTGGGGGGGTGATCCAAAGGTGATCTTGTTTGTTTGTAATGTTCCCCATTTCATGAGTGTCTGCCCACACATGTGCATCGCAGTGGCATGTTGAGAGGTGATGTTCTTCATGGCACAATATATGTTCTCCATCTGTAAGTTGCGAGGACACAGTGGTCAGCTGTTCCAGCGTGGACATGATAGCTGTCCAGATGTGCAAGCTGTGCTGGACAGCGATTGCACTCCAGCCACCATTAGAGCAATCCGCACCTCAACAATGTTGGATCATGGTGTGGGGGGACTGCACACTCGCACACCATTTTTGTTGCACTCTCACGGGGCACTTAGAAAATGCGGGGTCATTCACGCAGCTAAAAAGTGGTCACCTGCTCTCTACTGTCATGCTGGCTGCACGAATGGCTCCACTTTTTCTTAGTGCCCCGCGAGTGCTGTTGGATGTTCGTGGATGGCACCTGGACTCCGACTGACTCCGGCAGAGAGTGGGTCAAATGGGCACTCACAAACCATTCACTGTCATTTGCGCGCTGGTGTGAAGGCTGCCTTGACTGTGCCATTTGGCCAGGGTTCAACGTAGCCAGTGATTTCGTGCAGCCCCTCGGCCGCAGCACGATATGTCCGACCTGGGTTCGACATGCCATGCAAATGTTGCAAGCATGATCAGATGGCAGTGCGACCTTATCTTGCCCACTGTTTGAATGGGTTTCCAGCATACATAAATGAAGAGTGCATGTGCTGTGCCTGAATGGATGTGACAACTGCTGATGAGGCATTTCAGGCAGCTATGATTTATCACGAGTGGCATTCGAATCCTCCTTCATGCACCTCGTGTTATGTGTGAAGGGGCCCTTTATGATTTAACAGATATTGTTTGACAAAATGCACATTAGGGGATAAAATATGTTTGAATAATGTGTATGTAAACATTATTACATAAATCGTGAAATGGTGACTTTCTTCATTCATTGTTAATCTGTTGACAGACTTGGTTCTGGTAATCGGTGCTAATGGCACCATAAACTCTGCCACCCAGGAGGATCCAAACTCTATCACTGCTGGCATGTCTATGCTGGAGGTCTGGAAGGCGAAGCAGGTGAGACATCTGTTATTTACATGTGTGATAATGATTCTGTCCTGAAGCACAAAAACTAACCTAAAGAGGAATGGAAGATTTTACAACGGGCGCGTTGCTTTTAAAATGAAAAAACTGAAAAGCCCACAGCAGACCCGCCGCACTTCCAGGGGCATGCATGGAGAAACGCACACATATCTAAAGACAAACATGTTTGGACACACACATAGCCACAACACTGTTACACTTCCAGGTGCAGTACCATCCTGATCCCATTAGTGGTGATTGTGTCACTGTGGAATGACGACATTTAGAGCATCCCACTGGCACCACTCCGAGGTCTGGGATTTATACAACACTCCCACCAATTTCCACACTTTCCCAGGGGAAATCAAAGATGACATGCTACCTAACTACACACAAACAGGCTCAGTTGCATGGACGTAAACACACAAATACTCACTTGGGTGTACAATAGTGAACATATGGGATGTGTACCGCAGAAGGGTGGAAAATTAAAGGAAAACCCAAAATGTACAAGTAATAAGTGGAGAAACACAGTAATTCATAAGCTCAAACAGAGGTTGTTGCATGATGCAGTTTACCAATTACTGTCCTATTATGCAGGTGTTTGAGACCCTTTTTTCTTTTCCTTATTTCTTTCAGTCTAACAGCCAATGTGTAGCAAGATGGATGATCTTAATGATTTTCAGCTGGTGGGTTGAGTTAAGCCAGTAGGTGCAGGAGAATGTTTGTATTCGCCCTATTGACATTTCAAATCCCGCAAAACCTCGGAGAGGTCGCCTCGCTGCGAGATCTCAGTAACATTGAGAACTGCATTGATATGCTCTGATCACGCTGCACTTTAACCGCTGCACACAGACAACACCATTAACATCGCAACATAAAACTATTTTTATATTGTGCCCAAAACTCTCGTGAATATATTCTCTGGATTTTTAGACGTAGTTATTGTGTTTATTTTATATAAACATGTGAGAATCACAGTCTGTCTCTCTCTGTTATTTTCAATGGGAGCTGCTGTGAGCTACGCTCTCTTCCTGATCATGTCGTTCTGGGGGAAAGTGAAGTTTGCTCTTTAACGTCTTGATTATTGTTCTTTACAACACTGTTTGTCCTCTTTGTTCAAGACTAATATATATAATATGTCTGAAATTCGGTTTGCATTTATTAAATTCCACACAGATTAAACGTAGCAGACACAGATTTTTTGTTATAATTGTTTTAGCAAGATTTCAGGGTATCATGCAGCAGTCTCTTATTAACATGACGAAAAGCATAAAAAAATAAATTTTTGTAGTATAATATTCATTTACAACTGTCATCGTGTTGATTCTCTATATGTTGTTTGACTGCAGCGACTCTCTGGCACGCAAGGGATTATAGGATACGTCAATAGGGTGAATAAAATAAGGCTATCTGTGGTGCAAATTTGGTGAGATCCTTGAAGTAGTTTTGACGTAATCCTTCAAAGCCTATATAAAGTGACTCTTAAATGTTGGCTACATTTGAATGTCAAACAGTTTATTTTATACTGAAGAGTTTTTAGATTTTTTTTTTTTAAAGCAGAGATATTAATTTGATCCAAGACAGACGTATGAGGAATTGAAGTGTTTTTATTTTCCCCATTGCTAAAGACGTGACGTTTGTTATGGTCATGTTAGGGTCAACTTTCATGTGCAGCTGCTATGTTTGTTTGTTACAAAACTGACTTTAAAAATCAAAGTGAGTGTATCTGATATAATCCAGGTAATGCACACCATGTTTCTTTGTTGCCCTTTTGTAAACAAAGTTTACAAATTTCTGTATTTATTGGGGGGGCACTAGAGTGCCTTGATTGGAGAGTGACGTCAACTCAGAACATGGCGCCATGTTGGGTTCAACTGCGCTGAACTACTGAATGGACCTTTTATGTTTTCAACATTTTTTTTTATATAATTTAACCACATACAGCAACACATCCAGGTACAGACACTATCAAAATAAACATCAAAATAATTAAGCTATCAAATTTACATAAATTTACAATTTATGATGATTTATTTAAATAATTTAAAGCCTGATTTATGCAGCTGCTGCTCCGTAACTCCGTGTCAAGCAACAATGTGCGTGACAGTTTTAAAGTTCTCCGTCTCTGGATTATGCTTTATTCTGGACTAATTTGACCTTCAACAAGCTTTTCTTTCTACAATCATCACCTCCAAATCAAGCTAAACTGTAGCCTACATTTACCTCTTTTACCAACTTTGTGCTGTAAATGTGATGCAGACTTTTCTGATCCATTTATCAGCGTGCCCACTATAAAAACTGTTATAATATGATGGGAGACAAAGGATTAAAAGCAGAAAAGTGTCAAACCACAGCCTTTTGTGTCTGATTTAACAGGTGCACGTCAGGCAGCGGGTTCCGAGTCTGAACACGGTTTGAAAAACGGTTGGACTTTTAATCACAGAAATGATTCCTCTCCCACCTTCCACAAATCAGCGAGTGTCAGAGCTGAACTTTAATTTGTACCTCTGCACGTCCAGACTGCTCGGAGTTTTTAATGGAAATACATTGTGATCGGACGGGACATTTTATCCAATGTGAGCGAAAAATCCGCTGTACAAAATTTGTTATATACTGTGTTTATTACATGGAAAACAATACAAAAACTCTGGGACTTTTTTGTCCGGTGACTATGAATAACTGGTTTATACGACAAGTTGATGACGGTTTAATTGAGTTTTACTGTTATATGGGACTGAACAATTAATTTACCTCGCAAAGCTTTGATAATGATGTTGGCTTTCATCCCACACAGCTGACTTTAGTTTCCCAAATGTTTCTTCTGTTTGGAACTGAAGGGAATCTCTACATCTTGAAGCCCTTGTGTCTATTCGTGCCTCCAAATGCACAACAATCCAGCATTTTAAGTGAATAAATAAATAAAATAGCTGGATTTACATGTAGACACATGAACTGCCAAATCTATTTTTACCCCAAGATGACACCACGAGTCACATGACCGATTTTTTTTCAACTTCTCATGTTGCCACTATTTCTAATAAAGGCACTCTAGGGGGCACCAGTCTCCCTGGACTGGTCAATATCATATTTGTGCTGACATGTAGAGATTGTATCATTTTTGTACTATAATGTAAACAAACATAATTCGGGTATCGCCACAAGAATTGTGTGACTTGGAGCTGATACAATAACCATGACAACAGTCCTACTTCAACATAGGACGTATAGTGACCAATAGTTTTTCATAGCTTCATCTGACCAATCAGCTTTCATTAAAGTTGTTAGAGAATGTCTTATGTGACTAAACCAACCAATCCGGTTCATAACTAGAGCACCGTCCTCATAGAGCATAACCCTCCGCCAACACTAGTTCCCAATTCCACAAATTTTTTATCTTGGAAAACATTTGCAAGGTCAAAGTCCTGTTAGAAGTAGCATAAGCTAAAATGTAATACAAAATATAGATCAAAAGGGCTTTTCAATGTTAGAATCAAATGTCCGCTAAATTCGCAATACGGATCAGATGCAACTCAAAATTAGTCTATTCACTGGGAGTGGCAGTTTGTGCCTCATTGTCACATATGAGAGTGACTGAGGCACTTTTGATTGAGATATAAGACAACATGTACACCAAATGGGCTTTTCAATATTAAATTCAAATGTCCACAAAATCCACAATCCAGATCAGATCCGGATCAAACTTTGTCATGCAGTAGTGAGTGCCAGTCTGCATGTTTGATTAAGATATAATGTAAAATATACATTAAATGGGGTAAATTTAATTGGCCACAAAATCTGTTATCTGGATCAGCTCCTGATCAAATTTTGTCAGTCAATACAGGATACCATCCCACATAATGCTGTCAAATATGAAAGAAATTTGATATTGTTTGACAGAGTTATGAATTTTTGACAATTCATTCAATGTTAAAGATAGGGATTTTTCCTGAGTTTGACCTTTGACCTATAACCTTGAAAAAGTAATCAGTTCTTGCCTATCAGAATATAAATCTTAAGTAAAAATTTAATAAAGATATATATATATAAATTGTGGGCTCCAGGCTGTTCACAATCAGACAAACAAACAAACAAACAGGGGTGAAAACATTTCTTATTTATTATGTCCGCCAAGGACATAATAAAATCACAGCCATTTATTTATTTATTTGTCTGTCTGTCTTTTAGCAGGATTATGTCAAAACTACTGCAGAGATTTTGACAAAATTTTCACTACAGATAGATAGAAAGACTAAATTTTGGATGTGATCCAGATCCGGATTTTGAATCAAGTTTCAGTTTATATAAGCTCTGAAGGATTACTTTTAGTAGAATTACGCCAAAACTACTGGACAGATTTCGACTAAATTTTCACCACAGATACACATTATGCCATGGAAGACTTAAATTTTGGAGGTGATCCGGATTCTAGAAAAAAAAAAAATTCACTTTATATAGAATTTGAAGGATTACATCAAAACTGCTTTACGGATTCTCACCAAATTTGCACCACAGATACATATTAAGGCATGGAAGACTCCACTGAATATTGGAGGTGATCCTGATCCAGATCTGGATTCTGACTCAGGATTTCACTTTATATAGTCTTTGAAGGATTACGTCAAAAAAACTGCACAGATTCTCACTGTATCTGCACCACAGATGCAGTATTACGGCATCGAAAACTCCACTGAATTTTGGAAGTGATCTGCATCCGGTGTAACAGTTTGTCTTCCCCCTGGATAACAACCCCCCCCACCCCCCGGGCTAAGATATATCTTAACCCCCACCCTGGATACCCCCCCCCCCAATATTTTGTCAAAATGAAGTTCATCTGCAAGGTATGTATGTTTATTCGCAGACTCTTGGAACTTCACATATAGCAGCCCTAGTAAGATACCTTTCCGTACACAAATAGATCATCAAAGGTCAAGGTCACAGGAAGGTCAAACACTAAATTCAACTAAACAACTTTCCTGGTCGCAGTTTTTGAAATTTTGCCTCTACATTTGTCATGAACATAGTGATAGGCCTTGCCCATAAGCCATTACCTGGGATAAGCGATTGACCTTGACCTTTAGGGTTTCGCTTGAGGTCAAATGTCACCTAAATTAGGTCAAACCTTTAAGGATTATGTCAAAACTACTTCACAGATACACCAAATTTGCACCACAGATAGATATTAGGTCATGGAAGACATCAGAAATCTCTGACTGCTCTTGTAATTTTTTATTATTACCTCCTTTTAGCTGTCAGAGCAGTGTGTTGCTGTCTAGTTTACTCTATGTTGTACAGAGGAGCCTTTTTTCTTACATATGAACTTTAAACACTCAAATGCAACCTTGTTTTGTGTTGGATTTTTAATAGCATTACTCAATCTTCACAAAAAGAGAAATAACTTTAAAAAAAGGGTTTCAAAACATTTACAAAGGGTGATGTTGCAGTTTTACAAAATTGCTATCACTTCTGAAATCTAATTAGCTTACACACATTCAAATGTTGGTTTTAGAACAGTTATCAAGACCAACATGTGAGGTATTTGCATGGAGATGCTGGTGTTATCATTTTGGGTAAATGTCCAGTCACATGTGCTCCTTTCTGCAGATTCTGAGTCAAGCAATGACGGCTTTAATAGCTGTTTCTTAATGCACGACGAGAAGCGTGCCCCCGTGGAACAGACTAGGATTGCATGAGTCCATCATGAGGGTCATCTTTGTGACAAATGTAAATAGCACTTTGTGTGACATCTTCACTTACACGCAGCATTTGATTGCTATTCATCAGCGCGGAGTGAAGTGCACATACTTAGAACGGGAGTGGTGCTTGAAGATATGGATCAGATTGTAGATATTTTTGTGAAGATGGGGATTGCATATTGTGTATCATGAGGGTGTTTTCATCCCACAACAAGTAGCAGTGTTATCTACCGTGAGGCTGGAGGAGATCTGAAGAGAGCTGTCACTCCCACAGGCGAGACGAGATGCAGCCGATAGTGGACCCTGTTTGTTGTTGTTGTGCATCACCTGTCCGAATTGCTACATTTCTATCCAGTTTAATTCCTGCAGATATGTGTTCATGTGGAAAGCCTGCAGTCCTGACAGATTACTGCAATTGTTAATAATAATAATAATAAGATGCCTGGTCTGGTGGTGGTGGGTGGGGGGGTTGGATTGTTTTGACTGGTGTTGCATGCAATTTCATGTGAAAAGTAATTATTTATGGAATGTGTGCTTTGAGGGAACCGGCTTGGAAAGCTGATGATGAGACGACGGATCGCATCTTTGATAAAGTCACGCAGCGTGCAAGTGAAAAGAAAACATAAGAACCAGAGTGCATTGTGGGGGGGATTCCAAAGAGCAGGTTTAGTCACTTACCTGTTAACTTAGAGTAAGCGGCAAACCTAGATTTTCATTTCTGGGGGGCAAGAATTGGCAAGATAACTATTGAAACGTATGCTCTGAACATAACTTGCTACACAGTAGGTCATGTTCAGGGTATTTAAGTCCAAGCTTATCAAATCGTCCTTGAGAGGGTGTTAATGGCCACCCTGACACGATTTAATACATTGCTGATGTACACTCATGATTTTACACGGTCTGCACTTCTTTACTGACTGTAAGCAGGTAAGCTCCTGCTCCTCAGCTGATGTGATTGCATAGGGTTTTTGTGTGTGTGCTATTTAATTAAACTGTATGTTTTTCATTCTCCTATAACTTAAGGACGACTTTCAACACACTTTTGGAAAACAAGATGCACGCTTTTTTCGCTATGATAACTCATGGTTTCCATAGCAAATAGATGATGTCTATAGGTTCACCCTGAATGCACACAACTCTCATTTAACCAATACTGAGTTGATTGAACAAATTCATACTGTTGTTCTTTAAACAACAGCTTGGGTAAATCATGACAGGATAACTCAATCCAAGTTGAGAGTTGATGCCAGGCTAGGCTAACAAGACTTTATGGAATGGCAAAGGCTATATACCCAAGCGTTGGGCAAATAAATACGAGTATAATGTCTTACCTTATTCGCCCAACTGTTGGGCAGATAAGTCATACATTGAACGGTACATGCACAACCGTTGAGCAGATAAATATAATGTCTTATCTTATTCGCCCAACCGTGATCGTGTATTTGACATGTTTTGTGCATCTAAACTACATTTTTACACCACTTTTTAAGGCTCTGTTGCAGCGTATGTTTGACACATTTAACGGCGCCATCTTTAATTACTGCGAAAACACCGCAATGGATGAAAACAGACAAACTTCATAGGTATTTTGAACGGAAGCCTGTTAACAACGATGAAACAGTTTTTGAACAAAATGCTGCTTGTTGACTGTATGATGGTGTTAGTTTGACACTGTTCCCTGGGTGTTATGAGCCAAACTGAACCACTTTAGATCACAGGTCCTCCGCGGGCTGCGAACCCTCCCGCAGCTGGTGAGAAAATATCCGCCTTTTTTCCCTCCCGCGTTGAAACCGGAAGTGAGCTTACAAGCGCCCTCATTGGTCGGTTGTGGTTGGGCGTATATGCTCGCGAATTTACTTTACTAACCCAGTGGTTGGGCGTACAGCCACTCTCTTATGGAATAGGCCCCAGATTACCTGAATGCCAAGTGCTGTTGATCTCCTAATAAGTTTGTATTTGTTTTTACCTAAAATTCTATTGTATTGCCACATAAAATGATCCACATACTAAATAGCAACAACAACTCATTGGCAGGATCCCCTTACTTACATTTTCTGCTGCTTTTTTGGCAACAAACAACAAGCACATTGTTTAGTTTACATTGTGGAACATCATTCAGTCCTGTCACCCAAGATGGCGGCTCCAGCTACTCCATATCATACTCTCACAAGCGCCACTAGCTTAGCATATGGCAAGCTAAAAGTGGACGCTATCGTTTTGGCCGAACTACTATACAGTTTTTGTATATTCTCTGTTAGTACGCACCTGCGGCCGACATGTTTGATGAATTCCTGCGCAAAAAGTAGTTCCTAGACAATTGTGATTATATTCCTGTGAGATAATGAGTATATCTCATCTAAATCAATTCTAAAATTTAGCAGTAATAAAATTATAAAGATAACTGAAGTTTTAAGAGTGGCCAGAATAAATATTTAAGAAACTTAAAGTTTATGAGCAACTTCACCTGTTAACGCTAAAGCAGATTGTAAACATTGACACAGTGGATTTTGATGCGGAACAGTTCAGAAAGATACGATTGGAATGTTTTGATTACCATTTACAGTTGGCGATGAAAGACCTGGGTGTTAACTTCGTGTTAAAGTCAGAACAAGAAGCTGCAGAGACACATTCTGCATGTTGTCGCTCCAACGAGAACGGCACACTGAGCAGGGTGACTCCATACCTGGCGACTTCACCGAATGATAATGTCTGCTCTAGTGGTCATCTGTATGTGCTCCATCTGTCAGTTTCCTCCTAAATACTCTGCTCACCTCTTACCCAGTGATGTTGCACCTACCTGTGGGGACCAAGCTGCGTTGTTGGTAATGTAACATTTAGTAAGTGTGAACAGACGTCATTGAGATCTGTTCTTAAAGGTCAATAGAAGCAGTTTTGTCCTTTATACACCACTTCAGACAGCAGGATTTCTCCATGTTGTATTTGCAGCTCTTTGAGGGATTGTTGACTGAACTACTTAAGAACTCCACTTCATCAAGCTACGTATAGCTGCTTTTGCTTACACATGCAGAGTGGTGATGAATTGACTTTTAAAGTTTGTAAGTATAATTTGGGTGTGCATACAGCACCCATGGTGCTTTACTGCTGCACGGACAAAATTTGACTGTTCCACATTGAATTAATGCGGCCTTCAACACTGTGTTCTCATGTAAGTGATTCCATGGTGGTTGTGAAATTGATGAGTCATTCAAGCTAATGCTATGTTTGGCTAGCATGTTACTGAATAACATTGTGTTGTGCTGGAACAAGATTTTTCTCATGTCAGTGATTCCATGGTGGTTGTGAAATTGATGAGTCATTCAAGCTAAAGCTATGTTTGGCTAACATGTTAATGAATAAGTGATTTCTTAGTTACCACTACCAGCCCCATCTTACTCTTTTGGATCACAGGTCGCACAGTATAAACAACCCATCGTGTCCATACAAAATATTGGAATATATTAATATTGGAATATATTCCAATTGGAATTGGAATTTTCCACTGCAAAATGATGCCGTTGTACACAAGAGATTTCCTTGGTTTAAACCACTTCACTTCAAATTCAATTAAGAGCAGAGGTGAGGTGTCTATATTTACTTTTGACTTGTGAATTTTTTTTTTCAGCATTTTTGTCACAGGCAATGCTTCATTGAGATATAGTGTTTTGCAAACCGTTGGAATCCCTGGCTCTGATGCTTGCTTAAAAAGTTAACACTTTTTTTTGTGAGCTAACTGGCTAATTTCTCTCTGAAAATCACACAAATTACTCATGTTTAACTGATTAAAACCAGGTGACTCTCTGCACTTAAATTATCCATTAATTTCTGGTATCTTGGACCAAACTATATTTATTAAATTATCATACATTCCAGGTTTCCCCACAAATAGAAATGTACTACTACTACTAAAGTGCTCAATAGTCTGTGTCATTCTCTGTATGTCAAACTATGTGTGGCTCAGTTCTACAGCATAAAGGTGTCTCCCCTTTAGTATTACAATTGCTGTGTGCAAAAATGAAGTGGCAAAAAGTCCCACTAAAAAGAGAATAGAAAAGTATGACACCAACCTTTTAGCATACTTGCCGATGATGATGCAGCACAAAAGTGTCTCTACCCTTTACTGCTGGATGCCCTTCCTGACACAACCCTACTCATTTAACCGGGCTTGGGACCGGCACTCCCATTGTACTGGCTGCACACCCCATATTACTCAAGTGCGCAATAGCTTGTGTCACTCTCTGTATGTATTGTAAAAGTATATGTGTGCAGAGTTTACCTGAGTTCCGAGGTGCCGTTTGGACAGGAGAGGGACATATACACACACATACAGTTGTCTTTTAGTATGTAGAAAATAAGGAGCCACTGTACTTCAAATACAATGACAAATTTTTTATCAGTGAACTAATATTTGAGGTGGCTGAGGTGGCTCGGGCATCTTTTCCGGATGCCCCCTGGACGCCTCGCTGAAGAGGTGTTCCGGGCACGTCCCATTGGGAGGAGGCCCCGGGGAAGACCCAGGACACGCTGGAGGGACTACATCTCTCGGCTGGCTTGGGAACGCCTTGGGGTTCCCCCGGAAGAGCTGGGGGAGGTGTGTGTGGATCGGGAGGTCTGGGCGGCTTTGCTTGAGCTGCTGCCCCCGCGACCCGACTCCGGATAAAGCGGAAGAAAATGGATGGATGGATGAACTAATATTTGTATTTATTCTGAAACTTAGTTTCACCATATTCAGTATTCAGTTTGACAATTTAAACATGGCAGTAAAGGAACTAATAAAGTAAACCAGAACGTATTCTCATTTAAGAAGCTGAAGTCAGAGCAATTTAACTTTTGATTTATTGAATTTATTATTATTATTTATTTTTATTATTATTATTTATTTTTATTTTATTATTATTTATTATTTATTTATTTATTATTATTAATTTTTGATTTATTGATTCAAAACAGCAGCATAAAATTACAAATACATAATGGTGGTTCAAGTTCAAACAAATGCACAATTCTGCAGATTGCATACAATCATATCAATGACCAAAAAAAATAATAATAATGTTGTTTTATGAACAACATTATTCATGGTTTTAGCAGGTTTCTCCAATTTGGAATACAGTTTAAAAATGAAGCGAACCTTGTGTTGTACGTATACTGTATCTGCACATTGCATGCTGGTAGGGCAGCAGATAAAGTATGTAGTTCATGTTGAGACTGACAGTCGAAGGTATGGTAAATAGATCTTGATCCTGTTCTAAAGGCTTGTTGGAGAGGTTTGGACCTGAAGTACAACCACCTCCTCTGGTCTAATTTTAACACACCACAAATCTCTGTTATCTGTGGTGGAGCCTTGTGCACAAATATTTTCATCTGCATGCCTTTCATCAAGGATTACTTCATGTACACATGGCGAAGTGCTAACACACACACGAAAACTGAGGGTGTGTGGGTTTGGACTTGCAGATAGCGTGGAGTGTTGCGATGTCTGAGTTTAGCATTCAGCATACAATCGGTTATTGAGCCTGTCTGTGTGACACTGACTTAAAGTGAGTGTCTTGCATGAACATTCATGTTGGTTCTAAACTGGTGAGCAAAGCAGAAGAGGTGGAGATGTTGCTCTGTGGAAACAAGCATCTTCAGTTGGACAGATCGGACCAAACAAATTGAGGAGTTAGAAGCAGTTGTGCAATTCAGGTTATGTGGAATCAGTCATTTTTATACACAGTCCCTCCATTTTTGGATGTGTGGTGCTTTCAGATTCCATTTGTAATTGGACAGATGTGATCATTATTTTTAATACAAATCACTTTTACAGCCACTTTTCTTAAGACAGTTCTCTGAATATGTCTTTTTTTGGCTTCATTTACATTAATCATTAACAAATTAAACCTTTACATTAAATCTGTCTGGAGGAGGCAGTTCTCAAAAAGTGATTGACCATGACAGGAGGAGATGAGTGAGGGAAGCCATCAAGGTACCCATGACAACTCTGAAGCAGTTATACTGTAAGGCAGGGGTGCCCAACCTTTTTTGAAGCAAGATCTACTTTTAAAGTTGACAGTGTATCGAGATCCACCAAGCCACATCAAAAGCCATAGCGTAGCCACAATTTATTGTGCACCAGTATAATTACCCAATTTTCACATTATTGAAGTAAATGTGCATGGTGCAAAGAATAAGCACAAGTAAGCCTAGGACTGGCCCGTAATAACACAACAACAAAGAACCCAAATAATACAATGCCTAATTCAAGTTGGAAAAGTTGTTCCTAAGGGCCCCTTCACATATAATATGTGCAACTCCAGGGCGACTCACGGCAGTAGAGGTTATATCCATACACCATATAAAAACGCCGCATTTATCAAGCGGGCAATACAAATATGATCTGTCTGTTCCTGTGTAGATGACCCATGGTCACAGACATACAGTCATGAAATAACATGAATGAGAAGCAGTGCGCTCTGATCATGTCCACATCTGCAGGCGGCGTACAGCCAGCCTGCACACGTGTCCTGCCCAACACACGCGTCTTGTGGAGGGTGCACTGCAGGACTTACACTGTGTCATGTGGAACAGAGCTCGCGTGGGTGAGGTGACAGTCAGGTCACCCACTGCGTGTTATGATCTGACAGTCCATTTCAACCTGGGGACAACCTGTCAATGGGCTGCAGCAAGCGAGCACACGCACGCTGCAGCCCGTCGCCAAGCGGTATATATTTTTATTTATATCCATGCAATGACAGCAAGCAGACACACGCGCGTCACAGTTGGTAGTTGTTAGTCCATGTCCATCCAAACACAAGACTTGTTGTCCAGCTGGGATGTCCATAACGACAGATCTCCACAGCTGCTTCTGTCGGCGGCCACACCTCCTGTCAGTTTAGCGCACACATCAAAGCCACACTCGTGGGGGCACTTTTACTGCCAGCAAGACAGTGATTGTCTGTTGACTGTTGTCATGTTAATAGTGCGAATGGCCACACATTTTCTAAGTGCCATGCGAGTGGTGTTAGATGTTCATGTATGTCACCTGGAATTTGGCTGACACCTGCCGCAAGAGTGATCGATGGGCTCGCACAGGGCACACTCTGTCTTTCAGCCGCTGGTGTGCGCTGAATTTTACAATTTTACAAGTTGCACATGATTCCTGCATTTTATGTGCATTGTATGCGCACATCAACCAAATTCGCACTATGTGTGAAGGTGCCCTTACCTTTGTGGGACTTCTGGCACTGAGAGAAGGAAGCTAGTCTCTCATAGTCCAGACAATAGGAGCTGAGTGCCAGTCATAAGCATGCTACAAGGTGATCATCAGTCATGGTGGATCTGTATTTTGACTTGATGATTTTCATGTGTGAAAAGGCAAACTCACACAAATATGTTCATCCAAAAAGTGCAGTCAAATTCTGTTCAGTTTGTCTGAGGTTGGGGTACTTCTTTTTCTGCATTAGATGTTGGGAAAGTGTAGGAACACGGACCCACAACAAGGGGCGCAAATGAACGGCCAATGGAGAAAGTCAAATCACAAAGTTTTACTGTTGTGAATTCACACAACAAACACAACAGATTACAAATACAGCAGTAACCGAATTCCAATGGTGTCGTGTGGGCAGGCTCGACGATAGGAGACGTCTGTCCGAGTCGAACCGGAACCACCCGATTTCCTCTGCCACCGAACCCCGGGGATACTGGAGCCGCCAAGTCCCGAACCCCAGGTGGCCACTGCCTCCGCTCGTCGGATCCGGTACTGCTGGCAAGGAACAGAAACAGTCAGGTGTGGGTGCGGCTGCACCCAGCAACACACAGGGTGGAAACACCACCTCCACCTCTTGTCAGGAAAATACTGGTAAGTGCAGGAGTGTGAGTACTTATCCACGAAGTCCAATACAGTCTCCCGCTGTACTACTCACTATCTGCTATCCAACACACAAGCAACAAAGTATTATCGTCAAGAACACAATTGGCTGAGTATGTTACCTCCTTAGTAGAGCGATATCTCGGCAATGAGGTGGAGATGCCGTCGTGCTGATATACCTCCCTGTTGATTGATATCAGCTGTCTCAGGTGATGGGTGACAGCTGTCACCCTGGCTGCTCCTGTGAGGCGGCAGCGCCCTCCGGTGCCTGGAGCCCGCACTCCAGGCAGGGCGCCCTCTGGTGGTGGTGGGCCAGCAGTACCTCCTCTTCAGTGGCCCACACAACATTAGATTCCAGAACTAGACATTCGTGTCAGGTGTTGCTCTGGATTTGAGCTCAGTGTCATTTTTCATCGTGAGGATCTCATTGTCAATAGCACAGCTGTCCAGGTTGGAGAGTGATGTTTCAGAAATTCTTTAATTGGGGTAACAATTCAGAAAACCATTCCAGAAATTTACCTGTGTGTGCAGCAGCAGATCTGTGTCTGCACATCGCCTCCAGCTGTGCACAGAATAATCACCTCTGTAGACTCCTACCCCAAACAGAGCATGCAGTCTGTTAGCCACATCTCCAGGTTCTGGAGAAGGCCAACAGGGCGCCTATGATTCACCTGTCTGCAGCAGATGGTTACATTAGAGTGGTGGAGATGGAACAGCTGTCTGCCTGTGGGGTTGACATCCAAGACCTAAAGCAGTTCTATAGTGTGTTGAATGGGGCAAAGCGTGGCACCACTGCACGCCCCCACACCTTTGTCAAATTGAAGTATGTGGATCTTACTTGCTGGTGCTTCTCTTTGGATTGAGTAATCATTCTTTGACACATTTCTGTATGTTAATGGACTTATTTTCCTCAATGAATTTTGTCTCTTTTCGTTTCTTGATCAATATCAAATTTTGCATAAAAAGTCCAAAAAAAAAAAAAAAAAGAATCACTATCTCAGTGAATTTACAGCTCTGCACTTGTTTCAGAATGGTTTTAACTGAAGTTGTCCTGCAACACGGTGTCAGGCCACAGAGTAGGGTGTTTGTATGTAGCTGAGTAAAGGAACTTTGATCTTCAGTGTGTCGTCGTCCTTGTAACGGTGTGCTGTCGCTGCAGCACGGACCTTGTTGTATTTATGGGTAGCGTGTTGGTGGATGGTGGGTCTGTGGTAAGAAGGATGGAGCTCTCAATGAGAAGAATCTCTTTCATCCCTGATCTGGGGCATGTTCCCTCACATAACGTCTAATCTGATCGTCCTAATGGAGAAACTGTTATTGAGCGGTGTCTTAAAAGCTCCCAGAACCAGACCTCTTGGATACATGGTCCCACGAACGCACACAGATGTACACAGCGTGTGCCCCCGGACTGTCCTCAAGTCGTTTTGTCTGTGACAGCCCGAGATAAATGGAGACGCGCTAACCTGGTGGGCTGACAACGCAACCAAACTCTTTACTGTTCATTTTCATCCCCTGCTCGGGGCTGGTTAACGTAAACACTGTGGGAGTGTTTTCCTTTTAAGCTCCTTTTATTGTCCAGCTGCTGCTCAACCTCTGGATGTAAATTGTTGAGCGGTTCAGATGGAAGGATGAGAGGAGGAGAGAAAACAGGGGCGGGGGAGTGGCTGCTTAATGTAGTGCTAAGAAGTCAGGGGATGAGCGTTTCTCTGAAGTTGGGCAGGATTCAGTGCGAGCGGCTTCTCCGTGTCACTCCGCGTTTGTGTGTTTACGCATTAAAGCACAAAGTTCTCAGGAACAAAATATTTATCGGGACATCTTCCGAGACCTCTTGGCATCATCTGCAGCCGTCTGTCCCGTGGTCACGCGAAGATCTGCAGGCACAGATAAAATGCACAAAGGCCCAAACTGCATTTACACAGAGTAGTTAATTAGGAGGTCCAACCTGTGAGGGTTACTGCTTTGAAGCAGGTTCGACCTCCTTACAGCTGCTGGATGGAAACCCTTAAAAACATGTCGGCTGTATGACTGCTGATTTTCACATTTACTTTTATTGCACAAGTGTCACTAACATGCACTGTCCTGCTTTAGTGGTGCAACTTAGCTAAAATTTCCATAAAAAAAAAATAGTTTTTTTTTTTATAAAAGCATGGGATTTGGCACACACACTTCTAAATGAACTAATGTTTGTTTTCAGATATGGAGCCACTGTGGAGCTGACCTCTGAGGGGTCAATAAAGAATTACACAGGGGTCAAAATTTAAAAATGCTCCAATCATGTTGAAACCTATACCACATGATTTGTCTGATCATAATGATTCCAAAAAGGAATAGTTTGGACTATCTATCACTGAATTCCGTGAAGTTATCAGGTAAAAAACAGCAAAAATGGTGACAAAGGTCAGTTTCAGTTTGTACAAGGGTCAAAAGTTAAAGGTGCTCCAATTTTGGTAAAAAAAAATGATGCAAATTATTGGTTAATAGAATTTTAAAAAGGAATAGTTTGCACCATCTCTCATGCTTAGTTATCATGTTACAAGGTAACATATGTCATACGTCATAGAATCCAATGGATGTCGACCTTGTTTGACCTTTACTTTGGAGACCACGCATTCATCACATTCAAAACTATTCCATTTATTAATCCTTTTATTTCAACCAATAATTTTCATCACTTTTTACCAAAATTGGAGCAACATTAACTTTTGACCTCTGTACAAACTGAAACTGACCTTTGTCGCCATTTTTGCCGTTTTTAGTCCATAACTCCAGAACATTAAGTCATAGATAGTCCAAACTATACCTTTTAGGAATTGTTATGATCAGACAAATAATGTGGTATAGTTTTCACCATGATTAGAGCATTTTTAAATTTTGACCCCTGTGTAATTCTTTATTGACCCCTGTAGCTCATTAGAGGTCAGCTCCAGGGTGGCTCCATATCTGAAAATAAACATTAGTTAATTTAGAATGTATGCCAAATTGCATGCTTTTATCACAAAATAAACAATTGTTTTGTTGTGCCTCCCCACTATTGGGGAAAGTTTAAAATGACTGTCGCTGGTTTCATTCAGATAGTTAGGTCCTTATATGGTACTGTGCAGACGTTTTAGGCACATATACTGAAAGGTGCATAAAATCTAAAAAAAAAAAGAAAAAAAAAGAAAAAATCAAAAGCTCATAAATTGCTAATATTAATAAAAAGTAAATTCTCTGAACATCTTTTTATTCATCATCAACAAGTGTTTTTGTTATGCACTGCTACAATTTTTTTATTAAACTTTTAATGGTAGTTTCTTGAATAAAATACAAGGAAAAAACACATGATTTATTATGAATGATGATGTTTGGACAGGTTTATTTATCAGCAGTAGGGTTTGGATGTTTTGTATGTCATTACCTGACAGCGAAGGACAAAAGAAATTAACATTGCATTTGCACAAAAATTGTGGTGTGCCATAAACCTTTGCACAGCAGCATATTTTTGATGAGTGACAAAAATATTAACTAATTATAAATATTAACCAAAACACCCCTAATAATCTCTCAAGGAGTGATTTTAATTGGATTCTGCACAAAACAAGTCATTAGTTGATCGTCAGGTGGTTCTTACGAGGGGTGATTAAGAAGTTTTGAGCCTGACTCAGAAAAAGTAGGGTGTGGTTCTCCATCTTTTGCATTCTGAAAAATCAACATTTCTTGAGAATGTGTGAAGTTTTGATTCAATGGGTGCAATATTAGTTTCTCAGAATGCAAAACATAAAGAACCACTTTTTCTGGGTCTGGCTCAAAATGTCTGTCACCGTCGGATGTCCACTTGTTACTGTTTGAAGATAAGCGGATTAGAAATTTGAAAAATTTGAAATTTGTTCTTTCAGCTGCCCAACGTAAAGAGAGCTCAGATGTTTTTTATTTGTTGTTTTGTGTGGAATGACTGTGATATATGAAACTAGACCATTTTTAAAGTCATTATTCTGATTTGAATTTTCTTTCAGAGATCTTGGTATCAAAATAGGGTGTGAGATTGTCTTCATCCTGAAATTTCAGTTATACCATTTGCTAAATTATCATTTGCTGTACCCTTATTTTTCACTTGATCTCAGTTACTTCTCAGAATTACCCCCTCATAATTCTTTTAAGAAAGGTGTCCAAAATATATTTAAGAGCGCAAATAACTGCAGCTTTAATGATTTATTTAGACAACAAATTCACAACTTGGTCTACCTATATGCCAGCCGATACACCACCTGTTTATCTCACACAATACTCATAAGATATATTCTAAAACAAAGATGAAAACGCAACGAGATCACATCACATCCTTGTATACTAGGCGAGGGGGAAAAAAAATCCTCTGTGTATGCAAAAACCCTTAAGTTACAGTAAAGTATGATGTTATATCAGACAGTTTGCTTTTTTTTTTAAATTGAGCACCAAAAACTGTTGTTGGGTGATTTACCTCATTTATTTACTTACATCACACATCCTGCGATGTGACGATTGCGCATGCACATCACGATGATGATGCTGCAGCCCGTCATGGGCTTCCTGACACTTCTGGACAATCTCGTTGTGGCGTGAGTCCAGCATGGATGGCACAATTGTGGCAAAGGTCCAAAAAAAATGAAGAAGAAAAGAAGATGTTGAAAGATTTACACATAAAAGTATGAGAGGAAGAGGATATGTGATTAAATGGTGTGACTGTTTGAGAGACAAAGTGTCTTCAGTGGAGTGTGGTATAAGTTGGATAACCTCTTCAGTGTCGAGGAACCTCATCGGCAATTTCTGCAAAAGGACTGGCACATTGAGATTGAATTAGAGTCTTGAACGCACAAGATCTGGTCTGAAAGTTAGTGATATGCGAATCGATACTGAAATATTGACACCTCCTATACCAGATCATTATGCTCTAAAATCAATTCTCACATCAAAATATTGATACTTTTGATACATCAGTCATTTCAGGTAATGTAGATCAGTAACAGGAACACAGTGGAAAGTAACTAAACTTTTGAGGTTTTGTCTAAATGATGCAGTTGGTGTCAATTACTGTGACATCTATTTATTTAATTAAATATTTTATTGGCAGTTTGAATTGGGCACCACAGTCTCGTTTGAGGGCAGGCACTAAAGGGTTAAAATATGGCGCAATGACATAATTTCTCTACTTTTGGGGATGGAAACACAGCATTTTCTCTGAGATTTTAGGCAAACTACATGCAAACAAAGTGAAAATACAAAGAACAAGTGAAGATGTGGTGGGAAAGTGGACATGTTTATGACCCAGAGCACAAACATGTCGAGGCGGTTGTGTAGGCGAGAGAATGGAGCTACTCTAGTTAGCTGTGTAGGCTAACACTTACCGACATGACGTCTCGCATTTGCCTCATTTTCCCTTCTCCACTGGGAACCCAAAAAAACTGCACTTTTCACGACTGCTTCAATGATTGCAGCTGAAAATAAAACAGTACACCAGAGCGGCTGTCCCCATAAGTGGTCAAATCCTGCGATATCATGCAGGGTTCAAACAAGACTGCGGTGCCCTATTTGAGTGTTATAAAACAGCAAGTGTTTGTATCCACTTATTGTAGGCTATTTGGAGAGATAACATACAGTTGAAAATAAGATTAAACACTCAGTGCAGAGTAGCTCCTCCATTCTTTTGGCTTGTGATCTTATATCATTTGAAGATGATTCCTCAAGAGCAGCAACACTCACAAGATGCCTATAGAGAAGACTGTGAAGGATCTCCAGCCTCTGTTCGTGGTGGAAGACCAAAGTTTCCAAGGATTTGTGAAAGCTCTTGATCCAAAATATAAACTCCCAGGAAGAAAAAACCTGACCCTCATCTTGTAAAGATGTTTGATTAAATGCAAAGATAAAGTAATCCTTTATGAAGCTATGATTTGAAATACACTACTTTTTTAGATTTACCAAACACTTTAGCTGTATTTGCACAAAGTACCAGTGTTGGATCGGTATCGCCGATACCAGCCTGAATTTTACTCAGTATCGCATCGGAAAGGAAATCAGTGGTATTGAACATCACTACTGAAAGTGTTCGTATCTAAATCCCCCACATTATTTTGATCCAATTCCAAATCGTCAACATAACAATGTGTTGCATGTGTTTTGTTTTTTTCTTAAAAAATGATATTCCTGGATAATACTTTAGTTATAGGAGAGTTGTGACATGCACAAATACAAATATTTGGACTTTGAGAACATTAAACATGAAGCCCAACCATATTTATCTCTACAAATGTGATCATTTTTAACAGGCTCATGTTTCTTTGATTTTCCTGCTTGATGTAAGAAGGGGAACCCCACAGTGGTATGACGGTCCAGTGACTCACCCCTTAAAATGGCTATAAAATGTAATTTAGAGAGCTTTTTGAGAAACTCTGTTTGCACAGCAGGCCCACACACTGCAGCATCACAGCTGTCTGCCAAGAATGGTCCAGAATACCAAATATTAATAAGAGGCCAGGACCTCCCTGTGTGTGCGTACACGTGTGTGTTAGACTGTATATTAGAAGATGTGGTGAAGACCGTGCACGTATTTGGGTGAGTGTACATTATAGTATCAGTATGAGATACTCCTCAGCTGTTGCAGTGAGACTGAGAAGATCACGATGAAGATGAGTTTCTACGTGTTGTTTTAACAGCTGTTGCCGACTTGTGACTCAGTTTTTATATTCCAGTACTTTGTGAGATCCGCTCCCGTGATTTCTTTATAGTCTTCGGTAAGACCTGAAAGATGATCCCTGGTGCAGATTTCCTGTAACTTGTTCCAATTTACATGTCCAGAACAACCCTTCAAGTGCTTTCACAACTGCAGTTTGTGTGTTTGGTCCCGGTCATCAGATAAAAATTTTAGTGTTGCATAATTCCCATGGTTCAGTTTGCTTTAACACGGCAGGATTTTTGAGTGGACCAAAATGTGTAAATAAAAGCCACATTTTGACCGTGCTGTCCTCTCATTGGTCAGAGGAGTTGTGTTAATGTTCTGAGGCGTATTAATCATCCCAGCAACTTGAGGAGCTAGCTAAAGGGATGTGCTATCTGTAGGCCAGGTCAGATCTGGGAGCATTTACCAGGGAGGGTCCACTGATCCAACAGTCCACTGGTCCTAACCTTTTCATATTACTTGATGGTGTATATTACAACACCAAAATGACTAAGTTCACAAATAAATGTAATACTATACAAATGATGAATGTTTGAGTTCAATGATACAAATATTTTATGATGAAAGATGGAACATGCATTCAACGAGGCTTTGAAAGAATGAAAAAAACATTCATTATTTGTTTTATATAATGGCAAAAATCGATCCTTGACATCAAAAGTCCAACACGAACTTTAAATAGAAGTCCAAAATTGTTCTCAGTCAACTTGCAAAAAACAATTCTGACTATGTAGTCCGTGATGCTGTGCACTGACTTCGTGCACAGACTTATGTCTGCTTTCTTCACTCCAGCAAAAAATCACGTCAGAAATTTGTCCAGCTTTTCATCCTAACTTCATCCTCTTCATCCTAACAGCTCTTCATGCCTCCAGATGGCTTGCAGCATGGTGGATTTTTTTTGTGTGTGTTAGAAGAAATAGCACCATTAATTAGCTCCTTGAAGTCATCATCTGCCACCACAACAAACTCCGCCATGTTTAGCTAAACGCTGCCCCCAGTAGTGTGGAACAAAGGGGCCTAGAACTGGAGAAAGAAGAAGGTTAGGTTAGATTTAGGGAAGAGGGGATGAGCTGTCAGCCCATCAGAGCGAAGGCCACAAAATGGCCCATTGCTCCTCCCAAAATGAACCTTCTTAGTTAAATGTTTTGGTAGACTTAATATAAAGGACACCAGGTTTCTTAACTTTAGTTTCCTAATCTGGTCAAGTTCCAAAATAAAGGAACACAAAAACCTCTGCCTCAGTCTACCCCATGCTGGACACTGGTCCAAAAAGTGGAGTGACGTCTCAGGTTGCTCCCCACACGCTGTATATGTACTGACCTGTTGGAGTCTCATTACCATTCTATGTCTGTTCAATACGTTGTGACCTGTGAGAGTCCCAACCACTGTACGTATTATACTACTAGGCAGGCCAACTAGCTCCCTGGAAACCTTAAGGTTTTGTCCATCCTCAAGCTGTCTTGCCTGCCTGCAGTCACTCAGGCGCTGCCATCACTTATGGTGCTGCTTCCTGATCCAGTTCTGGAGGGCGGTCTTCTGCACAGCAGTTGACACCCCTACAATGGGTTCTGGACCCACAAATTTAGTTGAGCTCCCCTACTTTGTGAGCTGGTTTACTCTCTCGTTACCTGGAATGCCCGTATGAGCAGATACCCACAGTACAACTACATTATCAATGTTACTCAGTGTGTTCAGCATCTGGGCACACTCCCACACCAAGCTGATGAGTAGAGTGGCCCTTTAACAGCTGAGTAACCTGACTATCTGAGTAAATAAAAAACTCTCTTACCCCTAAAATTGAGGCTAATCAGGAACTCCACACACTGCATGACAGCAATCATGAGGGTTGGGTCATGATCAAAAGATCAGGGGTACAAGTTAGGGATGTGAATCTTACAACAACTCATGATTCAATTCGATTCCGATTCTTGGGGTGACGATTCCATTCAGAATCGATTTTCGATTCAAAGAGCTCTGAGAAATGGTTATAGTACTTAAAAAATGTTTATGTTTAAAAAAAAATGCAGCTTTACAAGGTTAATCAAGTGATTCTAGATGTAAATTTACTTATCTGCTTTGCTCGTTCGAAGTTGGCTGGCAGTTTAGCGACGCGATGGTCAGTAGTCAGCAGAGACCGCTGCTCCACTCTTTTAGCTCCAGGTGATAGCGTAGCATGTGGGCTTGCGGATTTGAGGTGTTTCCGAAGTACTTGACTTTCATTTTGCAGATTTTGCACACTGCATAAGTCATGTCAAGCTCCTTCTTACGCAGCAAATAATAAAATCCAAAATGCGCCCAAACATTTGCCTTCAGCAAAGACGGTGCTGGCTGAATTAGTTCTTCGTCCGCCATGCTAAGCTGCAGCCACTGAACTATGCAGCTCACGAGTGTTTGAAGCACGGCGGACCACCCCCCTCACGGGGACGCTGTAGTACGGAAGCTGTTGCCTGACAAACAGTACACGCAGTGAGTAAGCAAGAAAATGTTTAAAAAAAATGCTTTTTAAAAATCGATTCTTGGACATTTTGGATCGATTCAGAATCGTAATAAATAAGAATCGCGATTCGGACGTGAATCAATTTTTTTTTTCGACACCCCTAGTACAAGTGGCTGAATAGGGTTTCCTCAGGGGGATGGCTGGTGTCTCCCTTAGAGATAAGGTGAGAAGCTCAGTCATTCATGAGGAGCCCGTAGTAGAGCCGCTTCTTCTTTGTGTTGAGGGGAACCAGCTGAAGTGGTTCGGGTATCTGGTAAGGATGCCTTCTGCGTGCCAGGTAGGTGTTCCAGGCACACCACCTGGGAGGAGACCCCGGGCAAAGCCCAGGACTAGGTGGAGAGATTATATCTCCACACTGGCCTGAGAACACCTCGGGATCCTCCAGTCAGCCGTGGTTAATGTGACCTGGGAAAGGGAAGTTCAGGGTCCCCTACTGGAGCTGTGCCCCCATGACCTGATCCTGGATAAGCGTTTGAAGATCAGTGATGAGATGACTTGATTGCACTTGACTTGAGAATGGCTGATGTAATTACAAAAAAAAAAAAACTAAGAAGTTGCCAAACTAGTGGCAGCTGAAAGCAGAGATCTGAATTGATTTGACAGTGAACATGTGTCATCCCTCCTGATGCTCCAGTCAAGTTAGGCCAAAATCAAAAAGTCTGCAAAAGCTAGGAACAAGGTACACGTGACTCTTAGATAATATGGTTTAGGATCATGTTTAGGTCTCACTTCACAAACAAGGAATATTGTATTATACTGTATTTCCTCATAGAACTGATCAGTTAAGGGCTGATGGAGCCAAAAGATAATAGACGATACTGTATAAAGTCCAATCTTTTGAAACAACTGCATGAAGAGTGAAATGGGAGATGAGCTCTTTGTCATACAACTTCACTGTCTCATGTTTATGCTTTAATGTTTCCAGATTTAAAAAAGCACTTACCTATTTGTCATTATATTAAGATTATCAATAAATTCTAATTAAAAGGTATATCCACTCTGTCTATTTGGTGCCAAATATTTTTTTTTCCATTCTGTAATCATATTAGATTAGGGGATTATTCCAAATTTCCACACACCTGGAATATGATGCCTTTGCTTGTACATGTGTTTGTGTGTCTTTTTATAGAGATTTGTCATCTTTGTTTGTAAGCAGAATTGGCGGTGCATTTTGAAATGTTATCCCTCTGATTTCAGCCGGCACATAAGCTGAACTTCATGCCAGCTCATCACCAGGCCAAGACGGTGAGCACGCTGCTTGTGTGGGTGTTTTTGATTACCTTCTAGCATATGGAGTATAAGGTTAACTACTAGCATGGGCTGGAAGATTACCCAAGAAGGTGCATCATCAATCATCATCATCATCGGTACGGACAGGGAATTTAAGAGTCGTGATCATATCTAAGGCTGTCTTTGTTTGCTTTTACGTTGATTCATCTTCAGCTGTTTTTTTTTGTGTGTTCTCTTCCACAAAGGAAGGGTTGTTTAAAGGGATTCAGATGAGTAGTATCCCTTATATAGTGAGGGAATGTCAACTATGAGATCTTGCCCATGTGGCACGCTTCTCTAGAGATGATCCAGCAGGCAGGTGCTTTACTGTTGAGGTTCCCAGCAGCTGGAAAAGTCCAAGGGGACACCCACTTTTCACCTAACTGAGAAGTGGGGGTGGATTGGTGGTTTATATGGTGAAAGCAGATGGTCTCCCTTGTGAATCTGGTCTGTTTGAGGTTTATTCCTATAATCAAAATATGCCTTGGAAACATTCTCCTTAACACTGTTGCAATATGCTTGCTCAGGGTGTTTGTAAAGCCCTGTCACATATCGCAAGAATGTGGAGGAACCATTCCGACATAGGCAATACTGCCATAATACGACGCAGTCGGGAGGAAAAGAGGCGTGGCCAGCCGTGGTCCGAACGCATCCGGACTGCCTCGTGCACACCTGCAGGATGCAGCCCAAACATGACACAGACTGCTGCCAGACGGCGCCGACATTGGAGCTTTCACTCACCCACACAGTCAAATCTCCGCTCGTCCTCACATTCCCAGTACTAAACTGACCTCTCACCAGTGTGTGTCTCACATGACGGAGTGTGCACTTGTACGCACATAGAACAGGCAATCTGAGTGTGTGTCCACTCAGCTGTGCGCATGTGTTCACAATGGCTGAACGAGCCGCGTGTGCCTGCGTGTGGAGAACAGGTGATCAAAGCAGTGTGTGAGTGTGTGGCCGAAATGTTCGCTCAGCTGCGTGTATGTGTTCATAAATGCTGTAGCAGCCACTTCACGTGCGCACGTGCACTGGAGCTGTCCATCAGAGAGCACACAAACAGGCTGACAGCTGTGAGTGATCGCCTGCTGTTAGACTGGTGGAAAATCCCTTTAGGTGTTTGATCAGTATATATTTGCATTGCTAAATTTTAATCATCAGGCTGGACTCCTAACTGCTGCTGATTTGTGCTGGCAGTGCGCCAACTTCCCACGTGCGTAACTTTAGATGCAGCCAGTGGACCACCTCTTTTCTCTTTTTTTTAAACTCTTTTTTGTTGTCATTTTACTTGATACGCATCTTAACACAACTGCAGCTGGATTATCGTTGTGGGATGGCACATCACATGGGATTTATTTATGCCAGAGGTGAATTATGTTTTTGTCATTTGATCGACGTTGCCAGCACACAGCGCAGCCGGGTGAAAGGGACTTGACCAGCTGTCTGCTACGCTGTGGAATGCGGGTACCGGAGGTGAGTTACATGTTTATTTATGTCGTCATGTGCTATGCAAACATTTCCACATCATACCTGCTACAGAGTTAGAAGGTGTATGTATAATAATATGTGCTTTACAGCGGTGACATCCCATTCAGCTGCGTTACGGCGCTGCACCGAGCTTCTCACGCATGCACAGTGCCACATACATGTTATTACATGTATAACAACATTTCCTTCGCCCTCCCTGGCTGGGGTCCAGTGGAGGTGGAGAAACGTGGCACAGTATGTCAGCAGGCTTTGCCGTGACCAATCGATCTCAGAGCTCAATCAACCATGATCAGGTAGTTTCAGATGCTGTTTTGTTGCTGTCAGAATATGTAAATTGCAGTCAGATGGTCGTCAGATTACACATGAATCGCTGTCGGATAGGTGTTCCATCTCGACAGCACGCGGAGAGTTTTGAACATGTGCCTCACACTCAGGGCCGATTTTGACCAACTGTGTGGACTTCCGCAGATGGCTGTCAGAACGTTTTGGAACTGAAATCCGACACCTTTTGGATGTGCGCCAATTCATAAGTCTGACGCTACTCTGCATGATTCCAGCAATGTGTGATGGAAGTTTAAGGTTAGACCTTACTGTTATGAAGCATCTTGGGGTGACCTATGCAATGATTTGGTGCTGTATAAATAAATTGAAATGAATTAAGCTCTGGAAGCCTGTCCAGCTACCACACGTGGTTGCATCCCAACAGTACAGAATCACTCTATGTCCTGTAGCCATCTATCCTCCACAGCCAAGTGATACATGAGTGTTCCGTTGTCCAGTTGTGTGCAAATATGTGTGCATGCCTCATCTGAGTTCCCACCACACACCCACTCATTTGGCATTTATTCCAGCGCAATCCAAGGATTCTCTAGAGAAACCTAGGACAAAAGACATCTCGGTTGTTGCCCCTAGGTAGCCAGTGGGCATCGAAGTCTCACAGCCTTACAGACAGACAGAAAAACATGGGGACTTTGAAGACTTAGACCTTCATTTTCCTGCAAAGAGATCAGCTCAGCATCGTCATGACTCAGGTCTTCTCAGATTTCCTCAGTCTCATAGGATGAGCTTCTAGAGACATGAATGTCACTGATTACATATGTGATTCTCAAAATGACATCAAGGTATTTCAATGAAATGTATTGGAGAGGACAGTCCTGGGCCATGGGATAGTTGATTAGCTTTTAAGCTTTGTGTTTTTCTAATATCGCTCATTGATTTCTATGTTGCTTGTACTTTGGTGAAACTGCACTTCATATCAGTTAGGACAGATACTATGAGACTGTTGAACCTTGGCAAAGGTGTGCAGTATTTTCACAAAGCATATATTCAACATCAAGGGCCTACAATCCAAGCCAATGGGGAAGTTTGTATTTCCAAATGAATTACAATACAGAGCAAACACAACAAATAAAGGACACATCATAATCCTTTCAATCTTTAGGCTCTGATCCATAAAAGTAATTGAGTGTGATGGAATTTTGTGTTTCAGACCAAACAATCCCCTGCCTTCAACTGTAAGCATTGGCTAATACATGCTATAATATTCGAATGTTTTACTAATGTCCGACTGTTACTATAGTTCCTTCTTACATTAAGCCATCATGCATCTCAGTCTGTAATGTCTCCCCCCCCCCCCCCCCACCCCCCCCAAAAAAAAAGCAGTCCTACAATCTAAAACAAATACTGCAGGAGGTCACAGTTAAAGTTGAGCCAAGAGAGAACTGCAGAAAAGCAGATCGGCAGATCGGGAAAGAAATGTCATGTAGTCACAGTGTCCAGCTTTGTGTTTATAGCTCAGGGTTTACGGCTGCTAACTTTGATTATAAAATGTTGTTACTTTGTTTGTGTGTATGCAAAAGGTCATATCTGCTTGTCTGATATGCTGCATTTGTATATACTCGACTGGGATTTGATTATTTTTCATGTGCCTTGTGTAGGTTTCTGTGGGATGGTCTAAATGGAAGTGTTGCATTGTATATAAATACACCATATCTTCTGTTAACATGTGGCTTCCAGTGTTTATACTAAAGTGTATGTTTAGTTTTGCTTTAGCTACTGCTGATGCCTCACTTGGGGCTACAGTAGAATGTGTTTCTGATGCATTGGGGGACTCACAGTCAGCAACATTTCTGGATTTATTGGGAAACGGTCTGGAAAAATCTCAATAACAGACAGAAGAGAATCGGTCCACACTCAAATAACATACAATGGATGAACTCAATTCAGTTATGTTCAGGATTTCCATATAATAAATATATGTAGCCATGACTCAAATAAAGTGCATCGATGCAGATAATTAATTTAGTTTAGTTGGGACTACATATATTTATTCTATGGAAATCCTGAACATAACTGAATTGAGTTCATCCAAAGAGGTATTTGTTTGAGTGATACACTCAAAAACTGACTCATTGGACTGGATTCCACCCTTAAATATATGTAGTCCAAACTAAATGTAATTACATTATCTTGCATGGATGTGTTTTATTTGAGTGTGGGGCTACATATATTTATTAGATGGAAACTCTGCACATAATTTGAGTTCATCCAAAGAGCCATCTTTTTGGGTGCAGCAGCATGTGCTGTGGATCCCTGCTGGCAGCCATTAAAGCAACTCTTCGCTCCAATCTCCAAATACTAGCTATCTATCTGCTGTAGACAGGGGACATGTGGCATCACCTTGGCCTTGGTTAGGGCCCTGAAATAAGACAATAAACACCAGCTGTCCAAAGATTTTGGACCTTTGTTGTTGCGCAAAGGTATCAGCCTCACTAGAGCCGTCTGTCCAGTGAGTTCTATGACGCGTACGTTCCTCCCAATTGTTTCTTGACCACATAGATTGAGTTCAGAAAGATATGCATGCACCACCTATTAGGTGAGGGAATCTTTCATAAATGTAACATTCTCACCACATACAGACATACTGTTGATAGCAGAGTCCAGCAAGTCATTAAAAGACTGGTGTGGGGGACTGATCAATTTCAGTTACAAACTGTTTGGCAATAACAGGCAGTTTAGTTTCAGATTCAGACAACTTTGTTGATCCCTAAAGGGCAATTCATTTCACACCCACTACCCTCAGACAAAAATACACCAATTAATCCACAATTATACTAGCTGAACGTATTAATGGCACACATCAGAATTAAAACAACCGCACATATACATTTGATTGTTTATGTACGCTAAACTTTGAAACAGTCCGTCATACAATTGAGGCAATGTGAGTGTGGAAGGGCTGCAGCAGCATGTGGCCGTGCAGCCAAGCTGGGGGGGGGGAACTTCTGCAGCTAAAGCTGCGCTGCCTCCCGGAGGGGAAGGGAGTGGTGAAGGTGGGAGCGAGGATGGGGGAGGGGGGGTGGGGACAGAAACACAAAGGAGGGAAAGGGGTGGAGGCGTGCGTCATCTGTGCAGCTGAGTTTATATCAGTCTCTGTCCATGTGTTTAGTGAAATTACATTATGATGGTATAATAATGTGTGATTCAGTTGTTGTCCATTTGGCGGCTCCTGTTTTGTGTTCGTGGTCGCTTCAGCAGATACAACCAGATCCGCATTGATATTTGGCACAAGTTTTAGTCGGATGCCCCTTCCTGACGCAACTCCAGTGTTACCTGGAGAAACACACACAGCTGCTGGTGTTCCAAAGAGGTCTCCCATCCAAGTACTAACCAGGTCCCGTTCTGCTTAGCTTCTGAGATCTGACGGGAATCAGGCTGACACAGAGCAGAGCGGCTGCTCAATGGTGTGATCCAGTGATCAACCTATTTGTCCTGAGAGTATTCGCATGGACTACAGCCTAACTATGGCATCAGATTAGTGCCAAACGCACTCATGCGATAAACACGCATTCTGGCGTATTATCTTATTTCAGTGCAATGGAGACACGCACATAAAAAGGCGTGCAGGACCAAAAACAATATCACAGAGAAAAACAAAGGATCCGCACAGCCACGGCTGCCAGACAAAAAAAAATTGTATTGACCAAAAAACAGGGCGACGAAGGGCATCCGCCGAAACGTTACACTTATTTTTGGTCAATAACATTTTTTTTTGTCTGGGAGTGCTGTGGCTGTGCGGATCATTTGGTTTTTCTCTGTATTATCTTATTCACACATGGAGATATTAACTGCGACTGCGCAAATTATCTCTGTGCATGTGCGCACTTCAGAGGAAACTGCTCCCTGAGCGAGGAACACAGTACTGCGAGCGAGGACTATGTGACCAGCCCTCTGATATCTGCTGGCGCAAAGGGGATTTCTGCTCTCTGGCTCAGTACTTTTGGCACTATTGGGGAGGGAACCACAGTCAGCACCAGCTGTGCTGTGATTGGTTGTTTCTGAAGAGTGAGATTTGATTGACAGCCCTCCTTCACACATGGAAGTCTGCTGAAATGAAGAAGACAGCAGCGTCTGGGCAGAGGTTTCTTACCTGAAGGAACCTCTGCCCAGACGCCGTTGTCTTCTTCAGGGAGGTGGTTGCATCATGGTTCGCGCATGATTTAAGAGGCTTTACTTTGTCATCTGTTGGTTAATAACCACATTATTCCCTTTGATTGGTTTGGCTGTAGCTTGTCAGACTCAGACGTGCTGGGTGTCATTAATCTCAGGTGATTTTTAGGACTTTCTGTAATTTATTATGAAGTAATGCTGAATTTATGTGGAAATGATTGTTGTACAAAAGCTTCAGATATCTGTCACCGAGCTAGATGATGACTGGAGTGAAGTTTTAAGCAGAAACAAGATGATAATCGGTTAAGCGCTCCTGATGCTCAGAAATGATGCATGTGCAGTGAAGGCAGGGGGACCAATCAGATGAGGGGTCAATCAGACCGTGATTCGCTTCCCGATTGCAGCCAAGCTCCCAACTGGCATGTTCAACAGGAGTACCAGGGAGGAGTGAGAAACACGTGCCGTGGGCCCTTCTGGGAATAAGCTCAGGGCTTTCATTGGCTACCCACATTAAATAAGAACCTCTTCTTCTTCTTCAGTATCTGGGCAGAGCTTCCTTCAAGTAAGAAACTGCCACTGTCTTCTTCATTTCAGCAGACCTCTGTGTCTGAGAGGAGGGCTGTCAATCAAATCTCGCTCTTCAGAAATGATCAATCACAGCAGAGCCAGTACCGACCTTGGTTCCCTCCCTCATAGCACCAAAACCCTCCTCCATAGTGTCAAACATTTTGCACGAGAGAGCAGAAATCCACTTCACACGAGCAGAAATCAACTTTGAGAAGGCGGAGGCGCTAGTCACATAGTACTCCTCGCTCACAGCACTTTCTTCCTCACTCGGGGAGCAGTTCCATCTGAGTGCACACGCAGAGATAGCTTGCATGCTTGCAGTTTATGTCTACCTGTGTAAAATAATATAATGTGTGAGGAGTGAGGAGATCTTTCTGGTATGTGGGGGCATTGCCATGGATGTATTGGTGGGTGATGAGAGCAATCTTAAAATGGATTCTGTAGGTGTTGGGGAGCCAGTGAAGGTTATAGAGTATAGGTGTAATGTGCTCCTGTTACGTACTCTCATCAGAATTCTAGCTGCACTGTTTCAAATGTATTGAAGCCTTTGAAGGTTTTTTTCCAGAGATCCTGTTATGTGTCGGACGCGGTCGGAGCACCGACCCAGCGTTTGAAAGGACCCAGCATAAATAAGCAGAGCACGGTTCAAAAGGTAACAGAATTTAATAAACATAACAGTGAGTGAAGTGCTAAACAACTAAACAGTCCGCGGTCTGGTGAGGTGGAAACACCGCGCGCTCTCAACAGTGCAAACGGTCCGGAGCCACAGCAGTTCGGACCCAGGGACCCCGCCAACACCCCCAGGTTTCCGTGACAAACCAAGTCTGTGAAGAAAGAAAACATGGAGGTGAGTCCAACTCCACACAGAGAGACACAACTCAAAGGTGCACGCAATCAGCAAACACTTCCTGGCTTAAATCTATACATCAGCTTCTCACCCTGCAGGCACGGAACAACTCTGTTCAAATCTCCACTGCAGCAGAACGTGACAGCTCGATACAACAAGGTGTGAGGGACACCAAATCCACTGTCATTACTTCATAAAAGTCACCAAAACCAAATTACCTCAGGAAGTGTGCTGAAGAGCGTGAGACCTCACCCAATCCTCCTTCACAGACTGTGACGTCAAACCTGGAGCGGGCTCTGCGTCCGTGATGGTGAGATTGTTCTCCTGACGTCGATCTCACACGTCTTCTCACAAAGTCGAGTCTCTGGCAATCACACACTGTGCATTCAAGGTTTAAATGCAGCAATCTCTGATCAAGACAGAATACACCACAGCTGTGAGTCCTGATGACCTGCACATGAAAACAAGCCTCAGGTGTTCAGGGTGAGGTCCTAATGCTAGCCACTCAGTCCTGAATGCATACCACCTGGTGGGAGAAACAGAAAACAAAAAACCAAGCCAGCCAAACACCCCAGCCCACAACAGATCCCAAAGAGCAGGGAGTTACAGTAGTCAAAAGCATGACTACTACAGGAGACAAAAACATGGACGAGTTTTTCCAGCATCAATGATGATGTCGTACTGCAGTGAGTGTAGTTTCAAGTTGCTGAAATGGTTCAGTTTTTGCTGCCCAAATATCCATGAGTGGAATTAGAAAGAAGTGAAGTCTGTGTCACCTAAAGAACTACCTGAGGAACAGTAGCAAGCACAGACAAACCAGTGACCCGGTGTTACTCCTGGCAATTACCCCTCAGAGAACACAGCCTCTGGACAGCAACCAAACCATTGATGCTTTTGCTCTTAACCACAACAACAGGCACATTGTGCTGTGATGAAGACATCAATGGTAGGTGACAGATTTTCTCTCTGCCTGCCTGTGAATATTTGTACTGAACAGTAGCCTAGGTTTGTGTGTGTGATTTTGGTCATTCTGTATGCCATTAGTAACTGTCGCAGATTAGACTGTGGCTATGTGTACGCACACCTGGGAATGTGGCAGAGATGTAGCAGAGAGCAGTCGTGACACACGAGCCCATAGCACACTCATAAAATGACAAGGTCCCCCATAGAACCTGCACTAAAAAATCCCTGGAGCCGCCACTGACACCACACACACCACACACACACACACACACACACACACACACACACACACACACACACATACATGCTTCCAGGCTGAGACAGACAGTGAGCCGGGCCAGCTGGTTCAGCGGCACTCTGCATGAGTGGTGCAACCACACACACACCATGCGCACAAGCACAAGCTAACAGCAAGTGCAAGACAGAGAGACAAGATGTGACGTGTGACAGTAAGACCTGCTATCATATCTACACACAAGGACACAAGGCTCCAAATGTGAGAGAGAGAGTGCTCTAAATTTATTTCCTAATGTTCTCCAGTACTGAAACAGCACCATTTAGTGACAGACATTATCAGCATTCTGGTCTTTAATAATTTAGCACTGGTATCGCAGATCGAACGGTCCCTCCTAATAATCGCTCCACCCTGCCTTCACTGCGCATGCGTCATTTCAGAGCTCAGCAGCGATTCACTGATTATCACCTCATTTCTGCTTCAAACTGCACTCCAGTCATCATCTATCTCAGTGACAGATATCTGAAGCTTTTGTACAACAATCATTTCCACGGCAGACTGATTATCTCCTCATTTTCTGCTTAAAACTGACTTTAGAATGATTTAAGAGGTTTTACTTTGTCTGATAATGGTTAATAATTGCATTATTCCCTTTGATCACTTTGGGTGTAGAGAGTCAAGCTCAGATGAGCTGCTGTGGTCTCAAATAATGCGGCACGGGGACCCATTTAATACTGGGTCCCTCATCAAGAGTTTGATCCACGGTTACATTACCTCTGTTTGTCCTCTGACAAGACACTTCATCGGCATGGCTCCAGTCCACCCAGCTGTAAATGCTGACTATCATCAGCTGGTCAAGTAATCTGCATTGGACTGGTGTCCCACTGAAGAGGAGTTGTACAGTCTCATCCATTTCATGCCACAGAATCTGGAGATAAGTACGTATCAGCACCAGTGGCACTAAACATGTTTGCAAACGACGTGGTTCCCAATGGTACAAGCATGGTGTTTGTATACATCTTTGCCTTTACTCTTGTGTGTATGTTTGAGTGGTATTGAGTTACTTTGGCGTGATTGTATTAACAAAGGCTGCATCACCCCACCCCTAGCTGTATGTCTCCCCTCCAGGGACTATTGTAAATATTTGAGAGGAACTGTTGACATGAGGATCACACTGACTAATGGATGCACAACAGCGATTCAGTAGAGCACATGGGTTTGTGAGAGTGATGGTGACAAAGAAAGCTTTGAAGATGGAAATCGAGGAGTAAAGAAATGAGAGTAAAGGGACAAGGGGTGGTGAACTGCCAAAGAAAGGGTAATAATGGAAACAGAGACACAACCAGGAGTTCAGGGGTTAAAACTACATGGAGACAAAGAGGTGACGTATAAATGTGAGAGAATCACAACTGAAAATTAAAATTTGGCATTTAGTGGTCCTTAAATGTTTTTTTTTCCCCTCAAAGATTTCTATTTCTGGTCTAACAACAATCATAAATGAAAACTGAATATGAAAAACCAAACATGTTCTCTTTATATTTTCATGTTTTCCAAAGATGTGGCTCGTGTGCCTGACTTTCATTTTGATGAGTGGAATGGAAGAAGTGATGTGAGAGAAGGAGGCTGGAGGGGGAAACTTTCCATTCCAGCGCTGGTGTTTAGTTTGAGATTATATCAATATTGATAAAACTGTCTATGGTGCTGATTTCAACCAGATTACCTTTATATTTTGAAAGAAAGTAGCTGCTGCTTTTTATGTGTGACTGTGTGTCCTGATAAAAGTGAATAAAATCAGTGTACACACAATCTTATATTGACTACGTTACATGCCGTTAATATTCGGGTTCTGGTTTCTGAATCATTAGGAATAACCGTTTACATGCTTTAGCAGACAGAGTTACTCCTGTATACATGGTCATTGGTATCATTTGGAATATCCCCATCTAAACAGCGACGCACATCGTCCACTGGTGCTTGATTTGGTCTGGCGTTTGTGCAAATCCTGCTTCGTGTAAAACCCCTCACTACACACTTTTCTCAAACAGGCATTAATATTTTCTCATTTCTCTCCTGCAGGCTGCCTCTGCATCAAAACAGCGAACGTCGTCTCTGGACCTATTGCCAGATTTGGCGCAGCTACGCACAGAAGAGAGGGGGGCGGTGTGAGTTTACTGAGCCCGCAGACGGTAAGCGCATCAAAGGCAGAGCAATCGCGGTGATATGCCAACCGGTGCCGCCTGATAAGGACGCAGAACACAATGCGCTGTTCATCTCTGTTTCTGTGGTGTCCGGTGGACTGCGTGCGCCGCATACAAGTAGTTGCTGTACTCAAAGACCAAGATTCCTTGCGGATAGGACATGTGCAGAACACAAAATAATGTTCCTTTCTTGGGGATATCCCGATGCGCGTTTATATGACCTGATATTCGGGTTAGAAAAGGAGTAACCCAGGGGTTTTATTCGGGTTTTTAAAAACCGGAATATGAGCATATTCAGGGTTTTGCGGGTGTTTACATGGCCGTGCGCAATGAATATGAGCAATATTATTGCTCATATTCCGGTTATGAAAGGGTTATTGGCTGCATGTAAACGTAGTCACTGTTAGGGATGACTAGTTCCTTTAGTTTATCTCATGAGTAAAATCATCTGCTGAGGTGACGCCATGCAGTACATCCCTGCAGACTCTTGACCCTTTATTTTACATATTTGCCCACTCCCTGTTTAAGGGCATGTTACTTGATGCTGTTCTGCAGTGGTGCAGGGATAGACCGTGCAGCACATGCCATCGCACCGGGGCCCCGGACCTAGAGGGGCCCATGAATTTGTCTGAACTAATTACATTATCATAGTGACACACACTGTGCACAGCGTGCATAAAAGTTACCCAGCTGATTCATTACCATGTAACCTTGAAGCAAACCTATCTCTGTCATGTTTTCCATTTGGGGAAATAGTTAAGCGCAATATTCCAAATGGTGTGTTTTTAAATGAATAAATTTACAATAAAGAATACTCAGTTAAAAGAATAATGTAATGTTTGTTTGGGTATTACGTAAGATGCTATACAGTGATGAATGCTGGATAAACTATACACTGCCCCCATGTAAACCAATGACATAGCTAGATTTATGACAACTCCTAGCACCAAAGACCTTATGGAAAAATGTCTTCCTACAAGCATAAATCCAGCAGTAATAACAGAAAGGACAGAAAAGAAAGAGAAGAGAGTAAAGATGACTAAATGAGACAGTTTAGGATTTTCCAGTATGGCGAGTGGCCAGTGCCAGCAGCCCATTGACGAATCCAGGCCCAGGCCGCTCCTCTTGTTTCTGATGTTGCTGGTGACAGTGGCATCAGCTGAGAGATCGTTTTCCAAGTTAAAAAAGGTCAAGACACCTGAGGAGCTCTATGGGGCAGGAGTGGCTGAGTGGCTTAGCTATCCTCTCATTTGAAAACTCAAGAGCCAGGGAGTTGGACATTGGGGATGTTAGAGATGAATATGCCCAGCGGAATGCTCGCAAGATGCTTTTTCACTGAGACAAATAATTTTCAGGGAACTTGGGTTATATTATAATAAATCTTATAATAATCTGACTGGTGGGGTGCCATGCCACTTCCCTGTTTGATCACTGCTGTGTGTCAGTTTATATATATACATATATAGTAATGGATTGGTAAAACAGTTGCATTTTCATTCCTTCTTATGAGTCAAATAATGTATCTGTAAAATTATGGTTATTATAGATGCAACATCTCGTCATAATCTCAATTTCAAGTTCAGATGCCCTGTGCACAATGACATGCAATGACACGCAGTGTTTTCGCATAGGTTGTGCAATGTTCACAAATAGTGAAAGAAATTAATGCAAATTAGTCTTTGCGCACTGGTGTGCAGCCGCACACACTTTATGCACAGTTTACGACGGGTTTACTCATTGGCTGACAAGAATGTTTGACTGGAATATCTTTAAAGTGTAAAAAAAAAAAAAAAGCATAAGATCTCTCTTCTTTCTTGTCATGCTAAAGCGTTCGTTTTATCTCTTCTTGCCTTAAGGTTTATCATGTGGGGGTGCACTCTTGATTTTGCAAGGAAAAATGGTTTTATAATAATTTCAGCACCGCCATGAATTAGACAGCTCCTCCCCTGCTGTCTGATGCGATGATGAGGTATGTTGTCTAGATTCTTGTCCTCTTAAAAAAATTCTAAGACAATAACCAAGTCATTTATTTGATTGTAAAATCCAACACACTGTTGGTAAAAATCTATATAGACCCTATAGTCTGGTAGGCGCGTGCATGCAAATGATTGTGCAAGTACACCTGATAACTAGTAACATGCGCATAGGGCCTGTCAATATATCTTGCACTGGGGTCTATACTGAGGTTGCTACGCCACTACTGTTCTGTCAAGAATTTTCATGCCATCTCATTCAGTGGCAGAAAATTGTCCCACTTTGCGATGCCATCTCTGTGTTGCTTTGAGTTGGGTACAGGGAAATGGGAGTAACTGGCTTTATGTGAAATCTGTGGCCAACATTATGGTTAAGATTCAATAAATAATTTCAATTTATTCATCTATATAGTGCCAAATCACAACAAAGCTGCCTCAAGGCGCTTCACGCAAGGAAGATCTAACCTTACCAACCCCTAGAGCAAGCACACAGGCGACAGTGGTAAGGAAAAACTCCCTCTGATGATATTGAGGAAGAAACCTCAAACAGACCAGACTCAAAGGGGTGCCCCCACTGCTTAGGCCATTCTAACAGTTACAAGGTTTTTACAAACCTTTACAAAGGTGAAAGAACAGGAAACAAGAATTCAAAACAACATGACATAATAACAAAAGAGTATGTATTTGATAGTCCATGCAGGCAATTATGCCTGTGCCACAGGCAGGGGTCATGCAGCAGTCCTCATGGCGTTAGTGGGCCATTAGATGCAGCTTTAGGGCTAATTTAATGACCTCAACCTGTCAAAATGATAATATATTAGCAAAGAAAAAAAGAGTGAGGGACATGGTTGAAGGATGTTAGGTGTAGTTACTGAGAGAGACGAATGACTGAATGAGATTGGCCATGAAAGCAAAAGAAAGCAAGTCAGGGGTAGCTTGAAATGAGCCTAGGTCGGTGGTCACCAAGTCCACTGCGGCTTGTTACCAAAGACAAAGCCAAAACACTAAAAATTGGTCTTTCTTGGCTGATTGATTTTTGTGAATGTTTTCCAGAGTCATATCTCAGAATAAAAACAGAATAAAACCCATTCCTCTTAAAAAAAAAAAAAAAAGAAAAGAAAAGTAATGGGCATGCATGTAGCACTAATGCATTTTATCCAAAACTAACATGCATGGTATTTGAAAGAAATAGCAGTTGTGTCATGGATATTTATATTATTGTTACTCTATCTGTTCTGCTTTGTGCATATTGATGTCACATGTAGTAAGCTCTATGTGGACCTGGCTAGGTTGTGGTCTGCCAAGTCTGTTATGTGATACATATAATTTCTCTTCACAGATACATATATGTTGTCATACAGTTTTGTTACATCTTTCGTGACCTTCTGTGATTTAGTAGATCAAGCATTTTTTTTTCTTCAATTTACCTGGTTAAATCAGTTAAGGTGACCCTGAATGAATGATGTAGACCCCCCCCCCCCCTTCCCCAAGGTAATCTGTAACGACATGCGCATTGCCTCATTATCCAAACATTAGTCTCACATATGATCTTATTCTGTCCATATAAAATCTCCATCAGGCCACTCAATGTGGATTAAGCCCTATACTACTTTTACATGGGTAGAATGGGTTAAGTAAATGTTACTAGGGTTTCTCAGTGTTGTTAGTTTATTTAGGTGCAGTCCAAATCTGTCATTTCAGCCATTTATACATTTACGTGCTCCCATCTCATCAACAATTCCAGCACCTTTTACCTTCTGTAAAATGGTCCATAAAACTCACCTCAGTTTATATTAATCCAGTGTGAGTAGATACATCAGTATCCTGTGGAGAAGAACTTTTCTGATGTTCATCTCAGGTACTAATACTATTTGGGCCCCTTCACACATAGTGCAAATTTGTTCCATTTGCACAGTAAGTGCGAATGAAGCAGGAATCGTGTGCAAAACGTAATTTTGTAGCTGCCTCCAACGCCTCCTACACCTGTTGCTACAACTATTTGCGCATACCAGCGCTGAAAGACAGAGTGTGTGCTGTGTGAGCCCATCGAACCCTATCGCAGAAGGTGTCAGCCAAATTCCAGCTGACACGCATGAACATCTAACACCGCTTGCATGACGATAAGAAAATGTGTGGCCATTCGCACTATTAACACAACAGTCAGCAGACAATCACTGTCGAGCTGGATGTGAAATTTGTCTAAGTGCCCCACGACTGTGAAATTGCCAAGTGTACGTATGGTGTGCCAGAGTGTCGGCTCCCCCTACAACACATATGTGCATGTGTTTTGTGCGCCCCCCCCCCAAAAAAAACACATCTGTGCTTGTGGTTCATGCACCCCGCAGGCGAGGCATCTCTCATCTGATCACAGAGTGACATCTTGGTCTGCTGGCTGTCCACAGCTGTTAAGACATCTCAGGTCCTGGACGTCACAGCTTGTGTAGAAATACATAAAAACATATATCACTTTTGTGATGGGAGGAGAAACGGGCCGTTTCTCCTCCCATCTCCCATCTCTCCCATCTCCCATCTGAATGTCCATCTGGTAATCAGAGTGTTTGGGAATGAATCCTGTGGTGTTTTTTCTTTTTATTTAACCAGGGTTATTTAACGGCCCCATCATGAGTGTATGTCTGTGACCATGGATCATCTACAGAGCAGCAGACGGATCATATCTGTATTGCCCGCTTGATAAATGCAGTGTTTCTATGTGCTGTGTGGGTTTATTTCATTTTAAATATGTCCATCTCCTTCCTCATATCAGGCAGATTCCCACAACTTTCACAGGACTGCGATTGTAGCTCAGTGGTAAAGATTCTGACTGGCAATCAGAGCTTTTGGAAGGTGCTGGTTCGAATTCTGTGAGTGGCATGTAATATTTATTTTCAGCAGCTGCGCGGTGCTGAAATAAAAAGCTGTGTTCCCGCGTGCACAAAACCGTGGCAGCATGAATTTTTAAATTTTTTTATTTATTTTTTCTGCATGATGTGCCGCTGTTGGCAGTGTGTTCCCACACGCATGAACCATCGCACCGGCATCGTGCACGCCTGCCCGTTGGCGCAATGTTTTTGGTACAATCATACGAGCTGTTTCGCCATGAGTCGCCCTGGAGTTCTACATATTCACACTATGTGTGAATGGGCCCTAAGCAACAGCTTAGTAGTTTTTGTGTCCCAAACTGCTTAGAATCTCAACCTGGTTTACATTTACCACTAATGCAGGTGCAATAGAATTCATGCAGGTACAACAAAAGTTTGCCAAGAGCTCTCATTTGGAAGATAGTCACTGCGTCAACACCAAAGATTTGACATTCACACGAGATTTATTGATGTACAATTTCTTTGTCAATCTCTTCGCACATATTACAGCTAGTCATTGAAATCATATTATCATGTTCATGTCAGCACTTCACCTCTGTGTTCCATCATTGTGCATCTTTGAACCACCTGTTCTCTACTGCACTCTGCATGCAGAGTAAAAAACTGGATACAAATCAAGGAGATACAAAACATTTGTGTAGTGTTGGTATGAGAAATGGACAGAGCACCTGCTTTCGCACATGGACCAGCACTGCATGGAACGCACACCATTGCACAGAGAGCCAATATCCCCCCAATAAGAAATTTAAAGCAGATAACGTAAAGCTAGAGAAAGTGACTTTAGAGATTAATTCATTCCATTGTGCCTGATTGTCTATTTATTTTTGAGGTGTGACAGCATGTGTTAAGCCATGTTTACTGAATTTTCTTATCCCCTGCAAACTGGCTATAAATATTACAGACGTGCTGCAAGAAAGTTACACTGCTCCACTTCTTCATAAAAATTGAATAACTTCCAAAGAAGGCTTTATTTGAAATGAGTTGCCATGGTATCAAAAACTCATCAAATCCCAGTGTTTGGTTTGATCAATAGTGCCAGAAACAGATGCCCTTCAGATGTAGCCAGAGGAGGTGGTTCCATGGCATAGACTAGAGTTTAATTCTAGGTATGTTTACCCTGTTTGTGCTCTTGGATGAGACAATTCCTCTGCTTTGTCCCAGTTCACCTAGCCATAAATAGGTGCCAGTCTCAACAAGGAGAAACCTGTGATGGATTAGCATCCCACCCAGGGGAGTCATAGCCTTTCATCTGCTTAATCTCACAGAAACCAGAGCCACGAATTGGTCCATTGGGCCACAGTTGCCCTGTTAAAGATTACTTTACCATACTAACCTTATAACATCCGATTTATAAATGGACTGCATTTATAGTGTTTTTCTATCTGCATCAGACGCTCAAACCGCTTTACACATCAATGCCTCACATTCACCCTGATGTCAGGCTGCTGCCATGCAAGGCACCCACTACACATCGGGAACAACTAGAGGATTAAGGACTTTGCCAAAGGGCCCTTAGTGATTTTCCGGTCAGGCTGGAATTTGAACCAAGGATCCTCTGGTCTCAAGCCCAACGCTTTAACCACTAGGCCATCATACATACGTATGCAAACCCTTTGCTCAACCTTTGGCAGCAATTACAGCCTCAAATCTTCTTGAAAATGATGTCACAATCTTACTGCACCTATGTTTGGGAAGTTTTGCCAATTCCTCCTTGCAGGACCTCTCAAGCTCCATCAGGTTGGATGGGCAACGTCGGTGCACAGCCATCTTCAGATCTCTCCAGAGATGTGAAAATGGGATTTAGTTCTGGGCTCTGGCTTGGCCACTCGAGGACATGCAGAGAGTTGTCCTGAAGCCACTCCTTTGATATCTTAGCTGTGTGCTTAGGGTCATTGTCCTGCTGAAAGCTGAACTGTCACCCCAGTCTGAGGTCAAGAGCGCTCTGGAGCAGATTTTCATCCAGGATGTCTCTGTACATTTCTGCATTCATCTTTCCCTCAATCCTGACTAGTCTCCCAGTTCCTGCCAATGAAAAACATCCCCACAGCATGATGCTGCCACCACCATGCTTCACTGTAAGGATGGTGCCTCATTTCCTCCAAACATGATGCCTCGCATTCAGGCTAAAGACTTCAATCTTTGTCTCATCAGACCAAAGAATTTTGTTATTCATGGTCTGAGAGTCCTTCAGGTGCCTTTTGGCAAACTCCAGGTGGGCTGCCATGTGTCTTTTACTAAGCAGTGGCTTCCGTCTGGCCACTCTGCCATACAGGCCTGATTGATGGATTGTTGCAGAGATGGTTTTCCTTCTGGAAGGTTCTCCTCTCTCCACAGAGGAATGCTGGAGCTCTGACGGAGTGACCATCGGGTTCTTGGTCACCTCCATGGCTAAGGCCCTTCTCTCCAGATCACTCAGTTTAGACAGGTGGCCAGCTCTAGGAAGTCCTGGTAGATCTCAACCTCTTCCATTTACAGATGATGGAGGCCACTGTGCTCATTGGGACATTCAAAGCAGCAGAAATGTTTCTGTGCCCTTCCCCAGATTTGTGCCTCCAGACAATCCTGTCTCTGAGGTCTACAGACATTTCCTTTGACTTTTTTGTGCTCTGACATGCACTGTCAGCTGTGGGACCTTGTATGTAGACAGGTGTATGCCTTTACAAATCATGTCCAATCAACTGAATTTACCCCAGGTGAACTCCAATTAAACTGTAGAAACATCTCAAGGATGATCAGTGGAAACAGGATACACCTGAGCTCAATTTTGAGCTTCATGGCAAAGACTGTAAATACTTATGTACATGTGATTTCTTAGTCTTTTACTATTAATAAAACAAAAATTTCAAAAATCTTTTTTCATGTTGTCATTATGGGGTGTTGGGACTAGAATCTTGGGAGAAAAATGAGTTTACACTATTTTGGAATAGGGCTGTCACATAACAAAATGTAGAAAAAGTGATGCACAGTGGTGTTGAATTTTAAATGTGTATGTGTACACAAATACACAAATTGTGACAAATTTTAAATGTGTATGTGTACACATATACACAAATTGTGACAAATTTTAAATGTGTATGTGTACACCTACACACAAATTGAGACATTGTACTTCATAAATAAAGATTTCCTTGATTATACCATAATTAGGGTAATTTATAGTGCTGGTTATAAAATGATTATGATGGCAATCAGGGAAACATTTCACAAAATATTGTTGAGAAATAGTCTTTTTCAATATATTTAGTTCAATAAAAGCATCAATTTAGGACAAACAATTGATTTTAATTAAGAGGACATATTCAGTTGTTTTTTTTTTTTTTTTTTTTTCCAATTGAAAAGTAAAGCTTATTAATTTTGAGTGTATACTCACCACACATAAAAATCAATGTGCATCCTCTGTATCACTGGGATAGGCTCCAGCACCTCACGACCCTGAACTGCAACACATGGGTTCAGAAAATGGTTGGAAGACATACTCTGTCTTCAACAGTTTTTAATTTTCTCTTTGGTGGAGCCCACGGATGTTCTATTCTTTTGATGTCCAGCAATTTTCAAAGAATCACCTCCTGGTGAAATAAATAAATAAATATGAACACATTTTGCCAGCTTCTGCACGTACTGCAGACAAATCTGGTTTAGCTTAGCAGATCTAAAGCCTCATTCACACCACGACCGGCATACAAAAAAGCAACAGTGCTCATTTCTGGTTTGTTTTGTGAAGGACAATAGTAAAAGTACTTACCGAGTGTGTCATTGTCATAAAGTGCTCATTCACCTTATAGGCCTCTTTGTTACGGTGTTCCAAACTACCATCCTACAGCTACTGAGCAAAAGCACAAACTCCAGGGTAGGAGTGACATTTGAACCGGGAACCTTATGCACTCAAACCAAGCACACTAACCACTTGGCCAACACCCCTAGATTTCACCACCCAGCGAAATTTAATTAGGTGAAACTTCACACAATAATCCGTGTCACCTCTGTTTAAAGTTTCATCTGAACGATCATTTGATGAACAAAACTTTTGGACAAAACAAACATTTGGAGTGTCCTGATAACATTAAGTCATTTGTTAACTTGCTTGGCTTTAAAAGGCTCTATAAAAATTATTTCATTACTTGTTTAGCATTATGAATTAGGTTTATCAGTTTTGTTCTGTTTTTGGGTTTGTGCATGGTGTACTGTTGTTTGCATGGTTGTGTTTTGAAATTTTAGTTCAGTGATTAATTTATACTTTGTATTTTTTATCATGGGTATATGCATATTTTATATACATACATATACATTTTTTATTTTTTGCTTAAATGTTTGCTTATAAGCTTTTGCTTCTGCCTACACCCTTTCGGGCACAATAAATTAATTCATTCATTTGCATTTTGTGACATGTTGATAATGTAACGACATGTTTGCTGGTTTAAAAGTGGATTAAAATTACATTTTGTGCTCACTGGGAACCGCCAGTGGCGTTTTTCAACCTTACATAAGGATAAGGGCAGAAAACCACCTACAACCAGTTATATCTGCTAACCAGTTAAATAAATAATTGTAAAATTTAGACTTTTTTTCTTTAACACTGGCATACAGCCACTATATTTCAGAGCAAATGTCAAAATAAACATTTATTGGCTCACTATAATAAAAGAAAACAGAATTCGCTGCTCCAGTCATAAAAAAGGGCATGTTAAGAATTCAAAGTATGAGCAATGCGGACGTTCAGCCAAAATAACCAACATGTCAAAGACAGAACTACAGTCCAAGAAATGTAATCTCAACAAGCCGAACAAAAAATGTTCTAAACTAGTTTTCAAAAAAGCGTCAGTATGCAGTCATCCTAACTTCATCCTCTTCATCCTAACAGCTCTTCATGTGCCTCCAGATGGCTTGCAGCATGGTGGATTTTTTTTTGTGTGTTAGAAGAAATAGCACCATTAATTAGCTCCTTAAGTCATCATCTGCCACCACAACAAACTCCGCCATGTTTAGCTAAACGCTGCCCCCAGTAGTGGAACAAAGGGGCCTAGAACTGGAGAAGAGAAGGTTAGGTTAGATTTAGGGAAGAGGGGATGAGCTGTCAGCCCATCAGAGCGAAGGCCACAAAATGGCCCATTGCTCTCCCAAAATGAACCTTCTTAGTTAAATGTTTTGGTAGACTTAATATAAAGGACACCAGGTTTCTTAACTTTAGTTTTCCTAATCTGGTCAAGTTCCAAAATAAAGGAACACAAAAACCTCTGCCTCAGTCTACCCCATGCTGGACACTGGTCCAAAAAGTGGAGTGACGTCTCAGGTTGCTCCCCACACGCTGTATATGTACTGACCTGTTGGAGTCTCATTACCATTCTATGTCTGTTCAATACGTTGTGACCTGTGAGAGTCCCAACCACTGTACGTATTATACTACTAGGCAGGCCAACTAGCTCCCTGGAAACCTTAAGGTTTTGTCCATCCTCAAGCTGTCTTGCCTGCCTGCAGTCACTCAGGCGCTGCCATCACTTATGGTGCTGCTTCCTGATCCAGTTCTGGAGGGCGGTCTTCTGCACAGCAGTTGACACCCCTACAATGGGTTCTGGACCCACAAATTTAGTTGAGCTCCCCTACTTTGTGAGCTGGTTTACTCTCTCGTTACCTGGAATGCCCGTATGAGCAGATACCCACAGTACAACTACATTATCAATGTTACTCAGTGTGTTCAGCATCTGGGCACACTCCCACACCAAAGCTGATGAGTAGAGTGGCCCTTTAACAGCTGAGTAACCTGACTATCTGAGTAAATAAAAAACTCTCTTACCCCTAAAATTGAGGCTAATCAGGAACTCCACACACTGCATGACAGCAATCATGAGGGTTGGGTCATGATCAAAAGATCAGGGGTACAAGTTAGGGATGTGAATCTTACAACAACTCATGATTCAATTCGATTCCGATTCTTGGGGTGACGATTCCATTCAGAATCGATTTTCGATTCAAAGAGCTCTGAGAAATGGTTATAGTACTTAAAAAATGTTTATGTTTAAAAAAAAATGCAGCTTTACAAGGTTAATCAAGTGATTCTAGATGTAAATTTACTTATCTGCTTTGCTCGTTCGAAGTTGGCTGGCAGTTTAGCGACGCGATGGTCAGTAGTCAGCAAGACCGCTGCTCCACTCTTTTAGCTCCAGGTGATAGCGTAGCATGTGGGCTTGCGGATTTGAGGTGTTTCCGAAGTACTTGACTTTCATTTTGCAGATTTTGCACACTGCATAAGTCATGTCAAGCTCCTTCTTACGCAGCAAATAATAAAATCCAAAATGCGCCCAAACATTTGCCTTCAGCAAAGACGGTGCTGGCTGAATTAGTTCTTCGTCCGCCATGCTAAGCTGCAGCCACTGAACTATGCAGCTCACGAGTGTTTGAAGCACGGCGGACCACCCCCCTCACGGGGACGCTGTAGTACGGAAGCTGTTGCCTGACAAACAGTACACGCAGCGAGTAAGCAAGAAAATGTTTAAAAAAATGCTTTTTAAAAATCGATTCTTGGACATTTTGGATCGATTCAGAATCGTAATAAATAAGAATCGCGATTCGGACGTGAATCAATTTTTTTTTTCGACACCCCTAGTACAAGTGGCTGAATAGGGTTTCCTCAGGGGGATGGCTGGTGTCTCCCTTAGAGATAAGGTGAGAAGCTCAGTCATTCATGAGGAGCCCGTAGTAGAGCCGCTTCTTCTTTGTGTTGAGGGGAACCAGCTGAAGTGGTTCGGGTATCTGGTAAGGATGCCTTCTGCGTGCCAGGTAGGTGTTCCAGGCACACCACCTGGAGAGACCCCGGGCAAAGCCCAGGACTAGGTGGAGATTATATCTCCACACTGGCCTGAGAACACCTCGGGATCCTCCAGTCAGCCGTGGTTAATGTGACCTGGGAAAGGGAAGTTCAGGGTCCCCTACTGGAGCTGTGCCCCCATGACCTGATCCTGGATAAGCGTTTGAAGATCAGTGATGAGATGACTTGATTGCACTTGACTTGAGAATGGCTGATGTAATTACAAAAAAAAAAAAACTAAGAAGTTGCCAAACTAGTGGCAGCTGAAAGCAGAGATCTGAATTGATTTGACAGTGAACATGTGTCATCCCTCCTGATGCTCCAGTCAAGTTAGGCCAAAATCAAAAAGTCTGCAAAAGCTAGGAACAAGGTACACGTGACTCTTAGATAATGTGGTTTAGGATCATGTTTAGGTCTCACTTCACAAACAAGGAATATTGTATTATACTGTATTTCCTCATAGAACTGATCAGTTAAGGGCTGATGGAGCCAAAAGATAATAGACGATACTGTATAAAGTCCAATCTTTTGAAACAACTGCATGAAGAGTGAAATGGGAGATGAGCTCTTTGTCATACAACTTCACTGTCTCATGTTTATGCTTTAATGTTTCCAGATTTAAAAAAGCACTTACCTATTTGTCATTATATTAAGATTATCAATAAATTCTAATTAAAAGGTATATCCACTCTGTCTATTTGGTGCCAAATATTTTTTTTCCATTCTGTAATCATATTAGATTAGGGGATTATTCCAAATTTCCACACACCTGGAATATGATGCCTTTGCTTGTACATGTGTTTGTGTGTCTTTTTATAGAGATTTGTCATCTTTGTTTGTAAGCAGAATTGGCGGTGCATTTTGAAATGTTATCCCTCTGATTTCAGCCGGCACATAAGCTGAACTTCATGCCAGCTCATCACCAGGCCAAGACGGTGAGCACGCTGCTTGTGTGGGTGTTTTTGATTACCTTCTAGCATATGGAGTATAAGGTTAACTACTAGCATGGGCTGGAAGATTACCCAAGAAGGTGCATCATCATCATCATCATCGGTACGGACAGGGAATTTAAGAGTCGTGATCATATCTAAGGCTGTCTTTGTTTGCTTTTACGTTGATTCATCTTCAGCTGTTTTTTTTTGTGTGTTCTCTTCCACAAAGGAAGGGTTGTTTAAAGGGATTCAGATGAGTAGTATCCCTTATATAATGAGGGAATGTCAACTATGAGATCTTGCCCATGTGGCACGCTTCTCTAGAGATGATCCAGCAGGCAGGTGCTTTACTGTTGAGGTTCCCAGCAGCTGGAAAAGTCCAAGGGGACACCCACTTTTCACCTAACTGAGAAGTGGGGGTGGATTGGTGGTTTATATGGTGAAAGCAGATGGTCTCCCTTGTGAATCTGGTCTGTTTGAGGTTTATTCCTATAATCAAAATATGCCTTGGAAACATTTTCCTTAACACTGTTGCAATATGCTTGCTCAGGGTGTTTGTAAAGCCCTGTCACATATCGCAAGAATGTGGAGGAACCATTCCGACATAGGCAATACTGCCATAATACGACGCAGTCGGGAGGAAAAGAGGCGTGGCCAGCCGTGGTCCGAACGCATCCGGACTGCCTCGTGCACACCTGCAGGATGCAGCCCAAACATGACACAGACTGCTGCAGACGGCGCCGACATTGGAGCTTTCACTCACCCACACAGTCAAATCTCCCGCTCGTCCTCACATTCCCAGTACTAAACTGACCTCTCACCAGTGGTGTCTCACATGACGGAGTGTGCACTTGTACGCACATAGAACAGGCAATCTGAGTGTGTGTCCACTCAGCTGTGCGCATGTGTTCACAATGGCTGAACGAGCCGCGTGTGCCTGCGTGTGGAGAACAGGTGATCAAAGCAGTGTGTGAGTGTGTGGCCGAAATGTTCGCTCAGCTGCGTGTATGTGTTCATAAATGCTGTAGCAGCCACTTCACGTGCGCACGTGCACTGGAGCTGTCCATCCAGAGAGCACACAAACAGGCTGACAGCTGTGAGTGATCGCCTGCTGTTAGACTGGTGGAAAAATCCCTTTAGGTGTTTGATCAGTATATATTTGCATTGCTAAATTTTAATCATCAGGCTGGACTCCTAACTGCTGCTGATTTGTGCTGGCAGTGCGCCAACTTCCCACGTGCGTAACTTTTAGATGCAGCCAGTGGACCACCTCTTTTCTCTTTTTTTTTAAACTCTTTTTTTGTTGTCATTTTACTTGATACGCATCTTAACACAACTGCAGCTGGATTATCGTTGTGGGATGGCACATCACATGGGATTTATTTATGCCAGAGGTGAATTATGTTTTTGTCATTTGATCGACGTTGCCAGCACACAGCGCAGCCGGGTGAAAGGGACTTGACCAGCTGTCTGCTACGCTGTGGAATGCGGGTACCGGAGGTGAGTTACATGTTTATTTATGTCGTCATGTGCTATGCAAACATTTCCACATCATACCTGCTACAGAGTTAGAAGGTGTATGTATAATAATATGTGCTTTACAGCGGTGACATCCCATTCAGCTGCGTTACGGCGCTGCACCGAGCTTCTCACGCATGCACAGTGCCACATACATGTTATTACATGTATAACAACATTTCCTTCGCCCTCCCTGGCTGGGGTCCAGTGGAGGTGGAGAAACGTGGCACAGTATGTCAGCAGGCTTTGCCGTGACCAATCGATCTCAGAGCTCAATCAACCATGATCAGGTAGTTTCAGATGCTGTTTTGTTGCTGTCAGAATATGTAAATTGCAGTCAGATGGTCGTCAGATTACACATGAATCGCTGTCGGATAGGTGTTCCATCTCGACAGCACGCGGAGAGTTTTGAACATGTGCCTCACACTCAGGGCCGATTTTGACCAACTGTGTGGACTTCCGCAGATGGCTGTCAGAACGTTTTGGAACTGAAATCCGACACCTTTTGGATGTGCGCCAATTCATAAGTCTGACGCTACTCTGCATGATTCCAGCAATGTGTGATGGAAGTTTAAGGTTAGACCTTACTGTTATGAAGCATCTTGGGGTGACCTATGCAATGATTTGGTGCTGTATAAATAAATTGAAATGAATTAAGCTCTGGAAGCCTGTCCAGCTACCACACGTGGTTGCATCCCCAACAGTACAGAATCACTCTATGTCCTGTAGCCATCTATCCTCCACAGCCAAGTGATACATGAGTGTTCCGTTGTCCAGTTGTGTGCAAATATGTGTGCATGCCTCATCTGAGTTCCCACCACACACCCACTCATTTGGCATTTATTCCAGCGCAATCCAAGGATTCTCTAGAGAAACCTAGGACAAAAGACATCTCGTTGTTGCCCCTAGGTAGCCAGTGGGCATCGAAGTCTCACAGCCTTACAGACAGACAGAAAAACATGGGGACTTTGAAGACTTAGACCTTCATTTTCCTGCAAAGAGATCAGCTCAGCATCGTCATGACTCAGGTCTTCTCAGATTTCCTCAGTCTCATAGGATGAGCTTCTAGAGACATGAATGTCACTGATTACATATGTGATTCTCAAAATGACATCAAGGTATTTCAATGAAATGTATTGGAGAGGACAGTCCTGGGCCATGGGATAGTTGATTAGCTTTTAAGCTTTGTGTTTTTCTAATATCGCTCATTGATTTCTATGTTGCTTGTACTTTGGTGAAACTGCACTTCATATCAGTTAGGACAGATACTATGAGACTGTTGAACCTTGGCAAAGGTGTGCAGTATTTTCACAAAGCATATATTCAACATCAAGGGCCTACAATCCAAGCCAATGGGGAAGTTTGTATTTCCAAATGAATTACAATACAGAGCAAACACAACAAATAAAGGACACATCATAATCCTTTCAATCTTTAGGCTCTGATCCATAAAAGTAATTGAGTGTGATGGAATTTTGTGTTTCAGACCAAACAATCCCCTGCCTTCAACTGTAAGCATTGGCTAATACATGCTATAATATTCGAATGTTTTACTAATGTCCGACTGTTACTATAGTTCCTTCTTACATTAAGCCATCATGCATCTCAGTCTGTATGTCTCCCCCCCCCCCCCCCCCCCCCCCCCAAAAAAAAGCAGTCCTAAATCTAAAACAAATACTGCAGGAGGTCACAGTTAAAGTTGAGCCAAGAGAGAACTGCAGAAAAGCAGATCGGCAGATCGGGAAAGAAATGTCATGTAGTCACAGTGTCCAGCTTTGTGTTTATAGCTCAGGGTTTACGGCTGACTCACTTTGATTATAAAATGTTGTTACTTGTTTGTGTGTATGCAAAAGGTCATATCTGCTTGTCTGATATGCGTGCATTTGTATATACTCGACTGGGATTTGATTATTTTTCATGTGCCTTGTGTAGGTTTTCTGTGGGATGGTCTAAATGGAAGTGTTGCATTGTATATAAATACACCATATCTTCTGTTAACATGTGGCTTCCAGTGTTTTATACTTAAAGTGTATGTTTAGTTTTGCTTTAGCTACTGCTGATGCCTCACTTGGGGCTACAGTAGAATGTGTTTCTGATGCATTGGGGGACTCACAGTCAGCAACATTTCTGGATTTATTGGGAAACGGTCTGGAAAAATCTCAATAACAGACAGAAGAGAATCGGTCCACACTCAAATAACATACAATGGATGAACTCAATTCAATTATGAGCAGGATTTCCATCTAATAAATATATGTAGCCATGACTCAAATAAAGTGCATCGATGCAAGATAATTTAATTTAGTTTAGTTGGGACTACATATATTTATTATATGGAAATCCTGAACATAACTGAATTGAGTTCATCCAAAGAGGTATTTGTTTGAGTGATACACTCAAAAAACTGACTCATTGGACTGGATTCCACCCTTAAATATATGTAGTCCAAACTAAATGTAATTACATTATCTTGCATGGATGTGTTTTATTTGAGTTGGGGCTACATATATTTATTAGATGGAAACTCTGCACATAATTTGAGTTCATCCAAAGAGCCATCTTTTTGGGTGCAGCAGCATGTGCTGTGGATCCCTGCTGGCAGCCATTAAAGCAACTCTTCGCTCCAATCTCCAAATACTAGCTATCTATCTGCTGTAGACAGGGGACATGTGGGCATCACCTTGGCCTTGGTTAGGGCCCTGAAATAAGACAATAAACACCAGCTGTCCAAAGATTTTGGACCTTTGTTGTTGCGCAAAGGTATCAGCCTCACTAGAGCCGTCTGTCCAGTGAGTTCTATGACGCGTACGTTCCTCCCAATTGTTTCTTGACCACATAGATTGAGTTCAGAAAGATATGCATGCACCACCTATTAGGTGAGGGAATCTTTCATAAAATGTAACATTCTCACCACATACAGACATACTGTTGATAGCAGAGTCCAGCAAGTCATTAAAAGACTGGTGTGGGGGACTGATCAATTTCAGTTACAAACTGTTTGGCAATAACAGGCAGTTTAGTTTCAGATTCAGACAACTTTGTTGATCCCTAAAAGGGCAATTCATTTCACACCCACTTACCTCAGACAAAAATACACCAATTAATCCACAATTATTACTAGCTGAACGTATTAATGGCACACATCAGAATTAAAACAACCGCACATATACATTTGATTGTTTATGTACGCTAAACTTTGAAACAGTCCGTCATACAAATTGAGGCAATGTGAGTGTGGAAGGGCTGCAGCAGCATGTGGCCGTGCAGCCAAGCTGGGGGGGGGGAACTTCTGCAGCTAAAGCTGCGCTGCCTCCCGGAGGGGGAAGGGAGTGGTGAGAGTGGGAGCGAGGATGGGGGAGAGGGGGTGGGGACAGAAACACAAAGGAGGGAAAGGGGTGGAGGCGTGCGTCATCTGTGCAGCTGAGTTTATATCAGTCTCTGTCCATGTGTTTAGTGAAATTACATTATGATGGTATAATAATGTGTGATTCAGTTGTTGTCCATTTGGCTGCTCCTGTTTTGTGTTCGTGGTCGCTTCAGCAGATACAACCAGATCCGCATTATATTTGGCACAAAGTTTTACGTCGGATGCCCTTCCTGACGCAACTCCAGTGTTACCTGGAGAAACACACACAGCTGCTGGTGTTCCAAAGAGGTCTCCCATCCAAGTACTAACCAGGTCCCGTTCTGCTTAGCTTCTGAGATCTGACGGGATCAGGCTGACACAGAGCAGAGCGGCTGCTCAATGGTGTGATCCAGTGATCAACCTATTTGTCCTGAGAGTATTCGCATGGACTACAGCCTAACTATGGCATCAGATTAGTGCCAAACGCACTCATGCGATAAAACACGCATTCTGGCGTATTATCTTATTTCAGTGCAATGGAGACACGCACATAAAAAGGCGTGCAGGACCAAAAACAATATCACAGAGAAAAACCAAATGATCCGCACAGCCACGGCTGCCAGACAAAAAAAAATTGTATTGACCAAAAAAACAGGGCGACGAAGGGCATCCGCCGAAACGTTACACTTATTTTTTGGTCAATAACATTTTTTTTTTGTCTGGGAGTGCTGTGGCTGTGCGGATCATTTGGTTTTTCTCTGTATTATCTTATTTCACACATGGAGATATTAACTGCGACTGCGCAAATTATCTCTGTGCATGTGCGCACTTCAGAGGAAACTGCTCCCTGAGCGAGGAACACAGTACTGCGAGCGAGGACTATGTGACCAGCCCTCTGATATCTGCTGGCGCAAAGTGGATTTCTGCTCTCTGGCTCAGTACTTTTGGCACTATGGGGGAGGGAACCACAGTCAGCACCAGCTGTGCTGTGATTGGTTGTTTCTGAAGAGTGAGATTTGATTGACAGCCCTCCTTCACACATGGAAGTCTGCTGAAATGAAGAAGACAGCAGCGTCTGGGCAGAGGTTTCTTACCTGAAGGAACCTCTGCCCAGACGCCGTTGTCTTCTTCAGGGAGGTGGTTGCATCATGGTTCGCGCATGATTTAAGAGGCTTTACTTTGTCATCTGTTGGTTAATAACCACATTATTCCCTTTGATTGGTTTGGCTGTAGCTTGTCAGACTCAGACGTGCTGGGTGTCATTAATCTCAGGTGATTTTTAGGACTTTCTGTAATTTATTATGAAGTAATGCTGAATTTATGTGGAAATGATTGTTGTACAAAAGCTTCAGATATCTGTCACCGAGCTAGATGATGACTGGAGTGAAGTTTTAAGCAGAAACAAGATGATAATCGGTTAAGCGCTCCTGATGCTCAGAAATGATGCATGTGCAGTGAAGGCAGGGGGACCAATCAGATGAGGGGTCAATCAGACCGTGATTCGCTTCCCGATTGCAGCCAAGCTCCCAACTGGCATGTTCAACAGGAGTACCAGGGAGGAGTGAGAAACACGTGCCGTGGGCCCTTCTGGGAATAAGCTCAGGGCTTTCATTGGCTACCCACATTAAATAAGAACCTCTTCTTCTTCTTCAGTATCTGGGCAGAGCTTCCTTCAAGTAAGAAACTGCCACTGTCTTCTTCATTTCAGCAGACCTCTGTGTCTGAGAGGAGGGCTGTCAATCAAATCTCGCTCTTCAGAAATGATCAATCACAGCAGAGCCAGTACCGACCTTGGTTCCCTCCCTCATAGCACCAAAACCCTCCTCCATAGTGTCAAACATTTTGCACGAGAGAGCAGAAATCCACTTCACACGAGCAGAAATCAACTTTGAGAAGGCGGAGGCGCTAGTCACATAGTACTCCTCGCTCACAGCACTTTCTTCCTCACTCGGGGAGCAGTTCCATCTGAGTGCACACGCAGAGATAGCTTGCATGCTTGCAGTTTATGTCTACCTGTGTAAAATAATATAATGTGTGAGGAGTGAGGAGATCTTTCTGGTATGTGGGGGCATTGCCATGGATGTATTGGTGGGTGATGAGAGCAATCTTAAAATGGATTCTGTAGGTGTTGGGGAGCCAGTGAAGGTTATAGAGTATAGGTGTAATGTGCTCCTGTTACGTACTCTCATCAGAATTCTAGCTGCACTGTTTCAAATGTATTGAAGCCTTTGAAGGTTTTTTTCCAGAGATCCTGTTATGTGTCGGACGCGGTCGGAGCACCGACCCAGCGTTTGAAAGGACCCAGCATAAAATAAGCAGAGCACGGTTCAAAAGGTAACAGAATTTAATAAACATAACAGTGAGTGAAGTGCTAAACAACTAAACAGTCCGCGGTCTGGTGAGGTGGAAACACCGCGCGCTCTCAACAGTGCAAACGGTCCGGAGCCACAGCAGTTCGGACCCAGGGACCCCGCCAACACCCCCAGGTTTCCGTGACAAACCAAGTCTGTGAAGAAAGAAAACATGGAGGTGAGTCCAACTCCACACAGAGAGACACAACTCAAAGGTGCACGCAATCAGCAAACACTTCCTGGCTTAAATCTATACATCAGCTTCTCACCCTGCAGGCACGGAACAACTCTGTTCAAATCTCCACTGCAGCAGAACGTGACAGCTCGATACAACAAGGTGTGAGGGACACCAAATCCACTGTCATTACTTCATAAAAGTCACCAAAACCAAATTACCTCAGGAAGTGTGCTGAAGAGCGTGAGACCTCACCCAATCCTCCTTCACAGACTGTGACGTCAAACCTGGAGCGGGCTCTGCGTCCGTGATGGTGAGATTGTTCTCCTGACGTCGATCTCACACGTCTTCTCACAAAGTCGAGTCTCTGGCAATCACACACTGTGCATTCAAGGTTTAAATGCAGCAATCTCTGATCAAGACAGAATACACCACAGCTGTGAGTCCTGATGACCTGCACATGAAAACAAGCCTCAGGTGTTCAGGGTGAGGTCCTAATGCTAGCCACTCAGTCCTGAATGCATACCACCTGGTGGGAGAAACAGAAAACAAAAAACCAAGCCAGCCAAACACCCCAGCCCACAACAGATCCCAAAGAGCAGGGAGTTACAGTAGTCAAAAGCATGACTACTACAGGAGACAAAAACATGGACGAGTTTTTCCAGCATCAATGATGATGTCGTACTGCAGTGAGTGTAGTTTCAAGTTGCTGAAATGGTTCAGTTTTTGCTGCCCAAATATCCATGAGTGGAATTAGAAAGAAGTGAAGTCTGTGTCACCTAAAGAACTACCTGAGGAACAGTAGCAAGCACAGACAAACCAGTGACCCGGTGTTACTCCTGGCAATTACCCCTCAGAGAACACAGCCTCTGGACAGCAACCAAACCATTGATGCTTTTGCTCTTAACCACAACAACAGGCACATTGTGCTGTGATGAAGACATCAATGGTAGGTGACAGATTTTCTCTCTGCCTGCCTGTGAATATTTGTACTGAACAGTAGCCTAGGTTTGTGTGTGTGATTTTGGTCATTCTGTATGCCATTAGTAACTGTCGCAGATTAGACTGTGGCTATGTGTACGCACACCTGGGAATGTGGCAGAGATGTAGCAGAGAGCAGTCGTGACACACGAGCCCATAGCACACTCATAAAATGACAAGGTCCCCCATAGAACCTGCACTAAAAAATCCCTGGAGCCGCCACTGACACACACACACACACACACACACACACACACACACACACACACACACACACACACACACACACATACATGCTTCCAGGCTGAGACAGACAGTGAGCCGGGCCAGCTGGTTCAGCGGCACTCTGCATGAGTGGTGCAACCACACACACACCATGCGCACAAGCACAAGCTAACAGCAAGTGCAAGACAGAGAGACAAGATGTGACGTGTGACAGTAAGACCTGCTATCATATCTACACACAAGGACACAAGGCTCCAAATGTGAGAGAGAGAGTGCTCTAAATTTATTTCCTAATGTTCTCCAGTACTGAAACAGCACCATTTAGTGACAGACATTATCAGCATTCTGGTCTTTAATAATTTAGCACTGGTATCGCAGATCGAACGGTCCCTCCTAATAATCGCTCCACCCTGCCTTCACTGCGCATGCGTCATTTCAGAGCTCAGCAGCGATTCACTGATTATCACCTCATTTCTGCTTCAAACTGCACTCCAGTCATCATCTATCTCAGTGACAGATATCTGAAGCTTTTGTACAACAATCATTTCCACGGCAGACTGATTATCTCCTCATTTTCTGCTTAAAACTGACTTTAGAATGATTTAAGAGGTTTTACTTTGTCTGATAATGGTTAATAATTGCATTATTCCCTTTGATCACTTTGGGTGTAGAGAGTCAAGCTCAGATGAGCTGCTGTGGTCTCAAATAATGCGGCACGGGGACCCATTTAATACTGGGTCCCTCATCAAGAGTTTGATCCACGGTTACATTACCTCTGTTTGTCCTCTGACAAGACACTTCATCGGCATGGCTCCAGTCCACCCAGCTGTAAATGCTGACTATCATCAGCTGGTCAAGTAATCTGCATTGGACTGGTGTCCCACTGAAGAGGAGTTGTACAGTCTCATCCATTTCATGCCACAGAATCTGGAGATAAGTACGTATCAGCACCAGTGGCACTAAACATGTTTGCAAACGACGTGGTTCCCAATGGTACAAGCATGGTGTTTGTATACATCTTTGCCTTTACTCTTGTGTGTATGTTTGAGTGGTATTGAGTTACTTTGGCGTGATTGTATTAACAAAGGCTGCATCACCCCACCCCTAGCTGTATGTCTCCCCTCCAGGGACTATTGTAAATATTTGAGAGGAACTGTTGACATGAGGATCACACTGACTAATGGATGCACAACAGCGATTCAGTAGAGCACATGGGTTTGTGAGAGTGATGGTGACAAAGAAAGCTTTGAAGATGGAAATCGAGGAGTAAAGAAATGAGAGTAAAGGGACAAGGGGTGGTGAACTGCCAAAGAAAGGGTAATAATGGAAACAGAGACACAACCAGGAGTTCAGGGGTTAAAACTACATGGAGACAAAGAGGTGACGTATAAATGTGAGAGAATCACAACTGAAAATTAAAATTTGGCATTTAGTGGTCCTTAAATGTTTTTTTTTTCCCTCAAAGATTTCTATTTCTGGTCTAACAACAATCATAAATGAAAACTGAATATGAAAAACCAAACATGTTCTCTTTATATTTTCATGTTTTCCAAAGATGTGGCTCGTGTGCCTGACTTTCATTTTGATGAGTGGAATGGAAGAAGTGATGTGAGAGAAGGAGGCTGGAGGGGGAAACTTTCCATTCCAGCGCTGGTGTTTAGTTTGAGATTATATCAATATTGATAAAACTGTCTATGGTGCTGATTTCAACCAGATTACCTTTATTATTTTGAAAGAAAGTAGCTGCTGCTTTTTATGTGTGACTGTGTGTCCTGATAAAAGTGAATAAAATCAGTGTACACACAATCTTATATTGACTACGTTTACATGCCGTTAATATTCGGGTTCTGGTTTCTGAATCATTAGGAATAACCGTTTACATGCTTTAGCAGACAGAGTTACTCCTGTATACATGGTCATTGGTATCATTTGGAATATCCCCATCTAAACAGCGACGCACATCGTCCACTGGTGCTTGATTTGGTCTGGCGTTTGTGCAAATCCTGCTTCGTGTAAAACCCCTCACTACACACTTTTCTCAAACAGGCATTAATATTTTCTCATTTCTCTCCTGCAGGCTGCCTCTGCATCAAAACAGCGAACGTCGTCTCTGGACCTATTGCCAGATTTGGCGCAGCTACGCACAGAAGAGAGGGGGGCGGTGTGAGTTTACTGAGCCCGCAGACGGTAAGCGCATCAAAGGCAGAGCAATCGCGGTGATATGCCAACCGGTGCCGCCTGATAAGGACGCAGAACACAATGCGCTGTTCATCTCTGTTTCTGTGGTGTCCGGTGGACTGCGTGCGCCGCATACAAGTAGTTGCTGTACTCAAAAGACCAAGATTCCTTGCGGATAGGACATGTGCAGAACACAAAATAATGTTCCTTTCTTTGGGGATATCCCGATGCGCGTTTATATGACCTGATATTCGGGTTAGAAAAGGAGTAACCCAGGGGTTTTATTCGGGTTTTTAAAAACCGGAATATGAGCATATTCAGGGTTTTGCGGGTGTTTACATGGCCGTGCGCAATGAATATGAGCAATATTATTGCTCATATTCCGGTTATGAAAGGGTTATTGGCTGCATGTAAACGTAGTCACTGTTAGGGATGACTAGTTCCTTTAGTTTATCTCATGAGTAAAATCATCTGCTGAGGTGACGCCATGCAGTACATCCCTGCAGACTCTTGACCCTTTATTTTACATATTTGCCCACTCCCTGTTTAAGGGCATGTTACTTGATGCTGTTCTGCAGTGGTGCAGGGATAGACCGTGCAGCACATGCCATCGCACCGGGGCCCCGGACCTAGAGGGGCCCATGAATTTGTCTGAACTAATTTACATTATCATAGTGACACACACTGTGCACAGCGTGCATAAAAGTTACCCAGCTGATTCATTACCATGTAACCTTGAAGCAAACCTATCTCTGTCATGGTTTTCCATTTGGGGAAATAGTTAAGCGCAATATTCCAAATGGTGTGTTTTTAAATGAATAAATTTACAATAAAGAATACTCAGTTAAAAGAATAATGTAATGTTTGTTTGGGTATTACGTAAGATGCTATACAGTGATGAATGCTGGATAAACTATACACTGCCCCCATGTAAACCAATGACATAGCTAGATTTATGACAACTCCTAGCACCAAAGACCTTATGGAAAAATGTCTTCCTACAAGCATAAATCCAGCAGTAATAACAGAAAGGACAGAAAAGAAAGAGAAGAGAGTAAAGATGACTAAATGAGACAGTTTAGGATTTTCCAGTATGGCGAGTGGCCAGTGCCAGCAGCCCATTGACGAATCCAGGCCCAGGCCGCTCCTCTTGTTTCTGATGTTGCTGGTGACAGTGGCATCAGCTGAGAGATCGTTTTCCAAGTTAAAAAAGGTCAAGACACCTGAGGAGCTCTATGGGGCAGGAGTGGCTGAGTGGCTTAGCTATCCTCTCATTTGAAAACTCAAGAGCCAGGGAGTTGGACATTGGGGATGTTAGAGATGAATATGCCCAGCGGAATGCTCGCAAGATGCTTTTTCACTGAGACAAATAATTTTCAGGGAACTTGGGTTATATTATAATAAATCTTATAATAATCTGACTGGTGGGGTGCCATGCCACTTCCCTGTTTGATCACTGCTGTGTGTCAGTTTATATATATATACATATATAGTAATGGATTGGTAAAACAGTTGCATTTTCATTCCTTCTTATGAGTCAAATAATGTATCTGTAAAATTATGGTTATTATAGATGCAACATCTCGTCATAATCTCAATTTCAAGTTCAGATGCCCTGTGCACAATGACATGCAATGACACGCAGTGTTTTCGCATAGGTTGTGCAATGTTCACAAATAGTGAAAGAAATTAATGCAAATTAGTCTTTGCGCACTGGTGTGCAGCCGCACACACTTTATGCACAGTTTACGACGGGTTTACTCATTGGCTGACAAGAATGTTTGACTGGAATATCTTTAAAGTGTAAAAAAAAAAAAAGCATAAGATCTCTCTTCTTTCTTGTCATGCTAAAGCGTTCGTTTTATCTCTTCTTGCCTTAAGGTTTATCATGTGGGGGTGCACTCTTGATTTTGCAAGAAAAATGGTTTTATAATAATTTCAGCACCGCCATGAATTAGACAGCTCCTCCCCTGCTGTCTGATGCGATGATGAGGTATGTTGTCTAGATTCTTGTCCTCTTAAAAAAATTCTAAGACAATAACCAAGTCATTTATTTGATTGTAAAATCCAACACACTGTTGGTAAAAATCTATATAGACCCTATAGTCTGGGTAGGCGCGTGCATGCAAATGATTGTGCAAGTACACCTGATAACTAGTAACATGCGCATAGGGCCTGTCAATATATCTTGCACTGGGGTCTATACTGAGGTTGCTACGCCACTACTGTTCTGTCAAGAATTTTCATGCCATCTCATTCAGTGGCAGAAAATTGTCCCACTTTGCGATGCCATCTCTGTGTTGCTTTGAGTTGGGTACAGGGAAATGGGAGTAACTGGCTTTATGTGAAATCTGTGGCCAACATTATGGTTAAGATTCAATAAATAATTTCAATTTATTCATCTATATAGTGCCAAATCACAACAAAGCTGCCTCAAGGCGCTTCACGCAAGGAAGATCTAACCTTACCAACCCCTAGAGCAAGCACACAGGCGACAGTGGTAAGGAAAAACTCCCTCTGATGATATTGAGGAAGAAACCTCAAACAGACCAGACTCAAAGGGGTGCCCCACTGCTTAGGCCATTCTAACAGTTACAAGGTTTTTACAAACCTTTACAAAGGTGAAGAAACAGGAAACAAGAATTCAAAACAACATGACATAATAACAAAAGAGTATGTATTTGATAAGTCCATGCAGGCAATTATGCCTGTGCCACAGGCAGGGGTCATGCAGCAGTCCTCATGGCGTTAGTGGGCCATTAAGATGCAGCTTTAGGGCTAATTTAATGACCTCAACCTGTCAAAATGATAATATATTAGCAAAGAAAAAAAGAGTGAGGGACATGGTTGAAGGATGTTAGGTGTAGTTACTGAGAGAGACGAATGACTGAATGAATTTGGCCATGAAAGCAAAAGAAAGCAAGTCAGGGGGTAGCTTGAAATGAGCCTAGGTCTGGTGGTCACCAAGTCCACTGCGGCTTGTTACCAAAGACAAAGCCAAAACACTAAAAATTGGTCTTTCTTGGCTGATTGATTTTTGTGAATGTTTTCCAGAGTCATATCTCAGAATAAAAACAGAATAAAACCCATTCCTCTTAAAAAAAAAAAAAAAAGAAAAGAAAAGTAATGGGCATGCATGTAGCACTAATGCATTATTATCCAAAACTAACATGCATGGTATTTGAAAGAAATAGCAGTTGTGTCATGGATATTTATATTATTGTTACTCTATCTGTTCTGCTTTGTGCATATTGATGTCACATGTAGGTAAGCTCTATGTGGACCTGGCTAGGTGTGGGTCTGCCAAGTCTGTTATGTGATACATATAATTTCTCTTCACAGATAACATATATGTTGTCATACAGTTTTGTTACATCTTTCGTGACCTTCTGTGATTTAGTAGATCAAGCATTTTTTTTTCTTCAATTTACCTGGTTAAATCAGTTAAAGGTGACCCTGAATGAATGATGTAGACCCCCCCCCCCCCCTTCCCCAAGGTAAATCTGTAACGACATGCAGCATTGCCTCATTATCCAAACATTAGTCTCACATATGATCTTATTCTGTCCATATAAAATCTCCATCAGGCCACTCAATGTGGATTAAGCCCTATACTACTTTTACATGGGTAGATGGGTTAAGTAAATGTTACTAGGGTTTCTCAGTGTTGTTAGTTTATTTAGGTGCAGTCCAAATCTGTCATTTCAGCCATTTATACATTTTACGTGCTCCCATCTCATCAACAATTCCAGCACCTTTTACCTTCTGTAAAATGGTCCATAAAACTCACCTCAGTTTATATTAATCCAGTGTGAGTAGATACATCAGTAATATCCTGTGGAGAAGAACTTTTCTGATGTTCATCTCAGGTACTAATACTATTTGGGCCCCTTCACACATAGTGCAAATTTGTTCCATTTGCACAGTAAGTGCGAATGAAGCAGGAATCGTGTGCAAAACGTAATTTTGTAGCTGCCTCCAACGCCTCCTACACCTGTTGCTACAACTATTTGCGCATACCAGCGGCTGAAAGACAGAGTGTGTGCTGTGTGAGCCCATCGAACCCTATCGCAGAAGGTGTCAGCCAAATTCCAGCTGACACGCATGAACATCTAACACCGCTTGCATGACGATAAGAAAATGTGTGGCCATTCGCACTATTAACACAACAGTCAGCAGACAATCACTGTCGAGCTGGATGTGAAATTTGTCTAAGTGCCCCACGACTGTGAAATTGCCAAGTGTACGTATGGTGTGCCAGAGTGTCGGCTCCCCCTACAACACATATGTGCATGTGTTTTGTGCGCCCCCCCCCCCAAAAAAAACACATCTGTGCTTGTGGTTCATGCACCCCGCAGGCGAGGCATCTCTCATCTGATCACAGAGTGACATCTTGGTCTGCTGGCTGTCCACAGCTGTTAAGACATCTCAGGTCCTGGACGTCACAGCTTGTGTAGAAATACATAAAAACATATATCACTTTTGTGATGGGAGGAGAAACGGGCCGTTTCTCCTCCCATCTCCCATCTCTCCCATCTCCCATCTGAATGTCCATCTGGTAATCAGAGTGTTTGGGAATGAATCCTGTGGTGTTTTTTCTTTTTATTTAACCAGGGTTATTTAACGGCCCCATCATGAGTGTATGTCTGTGACCATGGATCATCTACAGAGCAGCAGACGGATCATATCTGTATTGCCCGCTTGATAAATGCAGTGTTTCTATGTGCTGTGTGGGTTTATTTCATTTTAAATATGTCCATCTCCTTCCTCATATCAGGCAGATTCCCACAACTTTCACAGGACTGCGATTGTAGCTCAGTGGTAAAGATTCTGACTGGCAATCAGAGCTTTTGGAAGGTGCTGGTTCGAATTCTGTGAGTGGCATGTAATATTTATTTTCAGCAGCTGCGCGGTGCTGAAATAAAAAGCTGTGTTCCCGCGTGCACAAAACCGTGGCAGCATGAATTTTTAAATTTTTTTATTTATTTTTTCTGCATGATGTGCCGCTGTTGGCAGTGTGTTCCCACACGCATGAACCATCGCACCGGCATCGTGCACGCCTGCCCGTTGGCGCAATGTTTTGTGGTACAATCATACGAGCTGTTTCGCCATGAGTCGCCCTGGAGTTCTACATATTCACACTATGTGTGAATGGGCCCTAAGCAACAGCTTAGTAGTTTTTGTGTCCCAAACTGCTTAGAATCTCAACCTGGTTTACATTTACCACTAATGCAGGTGCAATAGAATTCATGCAGGTACAACAAAAGTTTGCCAAGAGCTCTCATTTGGAAGATAGTCACTGCGTCAACACCAAAGATTTGACATTCACACGAGATTTATTGATGTACAATTTCTTTGTCAATCTCTTCGCACATATTACAGCTAGTCATTGAAATCATATTATCATGTTCATGTCAGCACTTCACCTCTGTGTTCCATCATTGTGCATCTTTGAACCACCTGTTCTCTACTGCACTCTGCATGCAGAGTAAAAAACTGGATACAAAATCAAGGAGATACAAAACATTTGTGTAGTGTTGGTATGAGAAATGGACAGAGCACCTGCTTTCGCACATGGACCAGCACTGCATGGAACGCACACCATTGCACAGAGAGCCAATATCCCCCCAATAAGAAATTTAAAGCAGATAACGTAAAGCTAGATGAAAGTGACTTTAGAGATTAATTCATTCCATTGTGCCTGATTGTCTATTTATTTTTGAGGTGTGACAGCATGTGTTAAGCCATGTTTACTGAATTTTCTTATCCCCTGCAAACTGGCTATAAATATTACAGACGTGCTGCAAGAAAGTTACACTGCTCCACTTCTTCATAAAAATTGAATAACTTCCAAAGAAGGCTTTATTTGAAATGAGTTGCCATGGTATCAAAAACTCATCAAATCCCAGTGTTTGGTTTGATCAATAGTGCCAGAAACAGATGCCCTTCAGATGTAGCCAGAGGAGGTGGTTCCATGGCATAGACTAGAGTTTAATTCTAGGTATGTTTACCCTGTTTGTGCTCTTGGATGAGACAATTCCTCTGCTTTGTCCCAGTTCACCTAGCCATAAATAGGTGCCAGTCTCAACAAGGAGAAACCTGTGATGGATTAGCATCCCACCCAGGGGAGTCATAGCCTTTCATCTGCTTAATCTCACAGAAACCAGAGCCACGAATTGGTCCATTGGGCCACAGTTGCCCTGTTAAAGATTACTTTACCATACTAACCTTATAACATCCGATTTATAAATGGACTGCATTTATATAGTGTTTTTCTATCTGCATCAGACGCTCAAACCGCTTTACACATCAATGCCTCACATTCACCCTGATGTCAGGCTGCTGCCATGCAAGGCACCCACTACACATCGGGAACAACTAGAGGATTAAGGACTTTGCCAAAGGGCCCTTAGTGATTTTCCGGTCAGGCTGGAATTTGAACCAAGGATCCTCTGGTCTCAAGCCCAACGCTTTAACCACTAGGCCATCATACATACGTATGCAAACCCTTTGCTCAACCTTTGGCAGCAATTACAGCCTCAAATCTTCTTGAAAATGATGTCACAATCTTACTGCACCTATGTTTGGGAAGTTTTGCCAATTCCTCCTTGCAGGACCTCTCAAGCTCCATCAGGTTGGATGGGCAACGTCGGTGCACAGCCATCTTCAGATCTCTCCAGAGATGTGAAAATGGGATTTAGTTCTGGGCTCTGGCTTGGCCACTCGAGGACATGCAGAGAGTTGTCCTGAAGCCACTCCTTTGATATCTTAGCTGTGTGCTTAGGGTCATTGTCCTGCTGAAAGCTGAACTGTCACCCCAGTCTGAGGTCAAGAGCGCTCTGGAGCAGATTTTCATCCAGGATGTCTCTGTACATTTCTGCATTCATCTTTCCCTCAATCCTGACTAGTCTCCCAGTTCCTGCCAATGAAAAACATCCCCACAGCATGATGCTGCCACCACCATGCTTCACTGTAAGGATGGTGCCTCATTTCCTCCAAACATGATGCCTCGCATTCAGGCTAAAGACTTCAATCTTTGTCTCATCAGACCAAAGAATTTTGTTATTCATGGTCTGAGAGTCCTTCAGGTGCCTTTTGGCAAACTCCAGGTGGGCTGCCATGTGTCTTTTACTAAGCAGTGGCTTCCGTCTGGCCACTCTGCCATACAGGCCTGATTGATGGATTGTTGCAGAGATGGTTTTCCTTCTGGAAGGTTCTCCTCTCTCCACAGAGGAATGCTGGAGCTCTGACGGAGTGACCATCGGGTTCTTGGTCACCTCCATGGCTAAGGCCCTTCTCTCCAGATCACTCAGTTTAGACAGGTGGCCAGCTCTAGGAAGAGTCCTGGTAGATCTCAACCTCTTCCATTTACAGATGATGGAGGCCACTGTGCTCATTGGGACATTCAAAGCAGCAGAAATGTTTCTGTGCCCTTCCCCAGATTTGTGCCTCCAGACAATCCTGTCTCTGAGGTCTACAGACATTTCCTTTGACTTTTTTGTGCTCTGACATGCACTGTCAGCTGTGGGACCTTGTATGTAGACAGGTGTATGCCTTTACAAATCATGTCCAATCAACTGAATTTACCCCAGGTGAACTCCAATTAAACTGTAGAAACATCTCAAGGATGATCAGTGGAAACAGGATACACCTGAGCTCAATTTTGAGCTTCATGGCAAAGACTGTAAATACTTATGTACATGTGATTTCTTAGTCTTTTACTATTAATAAAACAAAAATTTCAAAAATCTTTTTTCATGTTGTCATTATGGGGTGTTGGGACTAGAATCTTGGGAGAAAAATGAGTTTACACTATTTTGGAATAGGGCTGTCACATAACAAAATGTAGAAAAAGTGATGCACAGTGGTGTTGAATTTTAAATGTGTATGTGTACACAAATACACAAATTGTGACAAATTTTAAATGTGTATGTGTACACATATACACAAATTGTGACAAATTTTAAATGTGTATGTGTACACCTACACACAAATTGAGACATTGTACTTCATAAATAAAGATTTCCTTGATTATACCATAATTAGGGTAATTTATAGTGCTGGTTATAAAATGATTATGATGGCAATCAGGGAAACATTTCACAAAATATTGTTGAGAAATAGTCTTTTTCAATATATAGTTAGTTCAATAAAAGCATCAATTTAGGACAAACAATTGATTTTAATTAAGAGGACATATTCAGTTGTTTTTTTTTTTTTTTTTTTTTTCCAATTGAAAAGTAAAGCTTATTAATTTTGAGTGTATACTCACCACACATAAAAATCAATGTGCATCCTCTGTATCACTGGGATAGGCTCCAGCACCTCACGACCCTGAACTGCAACACATGGGTTCAGAAAATGGTTGGAAGACATACTCTGTCTTCAACAGTTTTTAATTTTCTCTTTGGTGGAGCCCACGGATGTTCTATTCTTTTGATGTCCAGCAATTTTCAAAGAATCACCTCCTGGTGAAATAAATAAATAAATATGAACACATTTTGCCAGCTTCTGCACGTACTGCAGACAAATCTGGTTTAGCTTAGCAGATCTAAAGCCTCATTCACACCACGACCGGCATACAAAAAAGCAACAGTGCTCATTTCTGGTTTGTTTTGTGAAGGACAATAGTAAAAGTACTTACCGAGTGTGTCATTGTCATAAAGTGCTCATTCACCTTATAGGCCTCTTTGTTACGGTGTTCCAAACTACCATCCTACAGCTACTGAGCAAAAGCACAAACTCCAGGGTAGGAGTGACATTTGAACCGGGAACCTTATGCACTCAAACCAAGCACACTAACCACTTGGCCAACACCCCTAGATTTCACCACCCAGCGAAATTTAATTAGGTGAAACTTCACACAATAATCCGTGTCACCTCTGTTTAAAGTTTCATCTGAACGATCATTTGATGAACAAAACTTTTGGACAAAACAAACATTTGGAGTGTCCTGATAACATTAAGTCATTTGTTAACTTGCTTGGCTTTAAAAGGCTCTATAAAAATTATTTCATTACTTGTTTAGCATTATGAATTAGGTTTATCAGTTTTGTTCTGTTTTTGGGTTTGTGCATGGTGTACTGTTGTTTGCATGGTTGTGTTTTGAAATTTTAGTTCAGTGATTAATTTATACTTTGTATTTTTTATCATGGGTATATGCATATTTTTATATACATACATATACATTTTTTATTTTTTTGCTTAAATGTTTGCTTATAAGCTTTTGCTTCTGCCTACACCCTTTCGGGCACAATAAATTAATTCATTCATTTGCATTTTGTGACATGTTGATAATGTAACGACATGTTTGCTGGTTTAAAAGTGGATTAAAATTACATTTTGTGCTCACTGGGAACCGCCAGTGGCGTTTTTTCAACCTTACATAAGGATAAGGGCAGAAAACCACCTACAACCAGTTATATCTGCTAACCAGTTAAATAAATAATTGTAAAATTTAGACTTTTTTTCTTTAACACTGGCATACAGCCACTATATTTCAGAGCAAATGTCAAAATAAACATTTATTGGCTCACTATAATAAAAGAAAACAGAATTCGCTGCTCCAGTCATAAAAAAGGGCATGTTAAGAATTCAAAGTATGAGCAATGCGGACGTTCAGCCAAAATAACCAACATGTCAAAGACAGAACTACAGTCCAAGAAATGTAATCTCAACAAGCCGAACAAAAAATGTTCTAAACTAGTTTTCAAAAAAGCGTCAGTATGCAGGGAAATCTTGAAATAAAATTCATTTCCTTAACACTTCAGAGTGGATATGTTCAGAGCAAAGGCTGGAATGATTCATTGATTAACCCACTAACTTGAATAATAATGACACACGGGGCAATTTATTTATTTAACTGATTTAAATAGTTTTCCAGTTCGAGGATACAGATTCTAGAATGTCAGTCTTTGAAACCTTGGGCAATCCTTGAAAAATTTAAGTGTCCTGGAGGGTGTCCGTGATATTCCATCATTGTGTCATGGTCTTGTTATAACCGTGGAGGGACTTTCAAGACATTCAAAAGTGAGAGGGAGGTGTAGGATTCTCTGCCAGGTTTTTAACTAAACTTTTGTGTGGGGTTTGTCAACTGTTGATTCCCTTGGGATACATTCTCAAATCCATTTTCTAAGAATGTCAAATCACTTTTACAAGTACGTACATCCCATTTTAATGATGCAAAGATCTCTAAATTATATAAAGGTTGCTGCATACTTCATCAGAGGACATAAAAGCAATTGGCAAAAGATGCTAAAATCAATGACCTGCTGTCATGTAAAGGCTTCTTTTTCTTCAGCTGCTTCTGAGAAATTGGGAATTTTTAGTTTTTTTGTGATTCATCTTTCATTGTTATTGTTGCCTCGCATGCACGTGCAAAATGTATAGTTATATAGCAGCTGAGTGGATCCTTGTCATTTGATTGGTGGCTTGTATTTCACGTGACATGGATTATTCGTACCATTTGCCATTGTGTTTCATTGACCGTGCAATAGTTCTTTTATAGTGTGCAATTTTGGTGCTATATGAAATGTGCTATTGCATGCTCCGTCCACCACGCATGCTCACACCACCGGGGGCGGTGTTTAGCCAGACATGGCGGAGTTTGTTTTGCTGGCGGACAGTGATTTGAAGGTGCTAATTGATGGTGCTAACACTTCTAACACACACACACACAAAAACAAATCCACTATGCTGTAAGCCATCTGGAGGCATGAAGAGCTGTTAGGATGAAGGAGATGACATTAAGTGGAAAGCTGGACAAATTTCGGACACGGTTTTTCACCAGGGTGAGGAACGCAAGCGGCAGTCTGTACTGAATTTAGTACAACGGTATTACATACTACATCGTCAGGATTATTTTAAGTTGACTGAGAACAATTTTGGGCTCCTATTTAAAGCTTGTGTTGGACTGTTAAGCACCAGTGATGACCACCAAAATGTAAGTCCTTTTTCTGCTGTTTATAAATTAAGAAAATATTAAATGACAAGGATCTATTTTTACCGTTATATAAAACAGTTAATTAATGTTTTTTTTCATTCTTTCAATGGAACGAATATTTCACCTCATGAAATATTTCACCTTGTTGAATGGCGCGTTCCATCTTTCACTTCATTGAATGGTGTGTTCCATCTTTCACCTAATGCAATATTTCACCTCACTGAATGGCGCGTTCCATCTTTCACTTCATTGAATGGTGTGTTCCATCTTTCACCTAATGCAATATTTCACCTCACTGAATGGTACGTTCCATCTTTCACCTAATGAAATATTTCACCTCGTTGAATGGCGCGTTCCATCTTTCACCTCATTGAATGGTATGTTCCATCTTTCACCTAATGAAATATTTCACCTCACTGAATGGTACGTTCCATCTTTCACCTAATGAAATATTTCACCTCGTTGAATGGCGCGTTCCATCTTTCACCTCATTGAATGGTGTGGTCCATCTTTCACCTAATGAAATATTTCACCTCGTTGAATGGTACGTTCCATCTTTCACCTCATGAAATGTTTCACCTTGTTGAATGGCGTGTTCCATCTTTCATCTCATTGAATGGTGTGTTCCATCTTTCACCTAATGAAATATTTCACCTCACTGAATGGTACGTTCCATCTTTCACCTAATGAAATATTTCACCTCGTTGAATGGCGCGTTCCATCTTTCACCTCATTGAATGGTATGTTCCATCTTTCACCTAATGAAATATTTCACCTCACTGAATGGTACGTTCCATCTTTCACCTAATGAAATATTTCACCTCACTGAATGGTATGTTCCATCTTTCACCTAATGAAATATTTCACCTCGTTGAATGGCGCGTTCCATCTTTCACCTCATTGAATGGTATGTTCCATCTTTCACCTAATGAAATATTTCACCTCACTGAATGGTATGTTCCATCTTTCACCTAATGAAATATTTCACTTCACTGAATGGTACGTTCCATCTTTCACCTAATGAAATATTTCACCTCATTGAATGGTGTTTTCCATCTTTCACCTAATGAAATATTTCACTTCACTGAATGGTACGTTCCATCTTTCACCTCATGAAATATTTCACCTCGTTGAATGGTACGTTCCATCTTTCACCTCATGAAATATTTCACCTCATTGAATGGTGTGTTCCATCTTTCACCTAATGAAATATTTCACCTCACTGAATGGTACGTTCCATATTTAACCTCGTTGAATGGTACGTTCCATCTTTCACCTCATGAAATATTTCACCTCGTTGAATGGTACGTTCCATCTTTCACCTCATGAAATATTTCACCTTGTTGAATGGTGCGTTCCATCTTTCACCTCATGAAATATTTCGCCTCACTGAATGGTATGTTCCATCTTTCACCGCATGAAATATTTCACCTTGTTGAATGGTACACTCCATCTTTCACCTCATGAAACATTTCGCCTTGTTGAATGGTGCGTTCCATCTTTCACCTCATGAAATATTTCACCTCATTGAATGGTATGTTCCATCTTTCACTTCATGAAATATTTCACCTCGTTGAATGGCGCGTTCCATCTTTCACCTCATGAAATATTTCACCTCGTTGAATGGTGCGTTCCATCTTTCACCTCATGAAATATTTCACCTCGTTGAATGGCGCGTTCCATCTTTCACCTCATGAAATATTTCACCTTGTTGAATGGTGCGTTCCATCTTTCACCTCATGAAACATTTTGCCTCGTTGAATGGTACGTTCCATCTTTCACCTCATGAAATATTTCGCCTTGTTGAATGGTACGCTCCATCTTTCACCTCATGAAATATTTTGCCTCGTTGAACGGTGTGTTCCATCTTTCACCTCATGAAATATTTCGCCTCACTGAATGGTACGTTCCATCTTTCACCTCATGAAATATTTCGCCTTGTTGAATGGTACGTTCCATCTTTCACCTCATGAAATATTTGGCCTCGTTGAATGGTATGTTCCATCTTTCACCTCATGAAATATTTCGCCTCGTTGAATGGTACGTTCCATCTTTCACCTCATGAAATATTTCGCCTCGTTGAATGGTACGTTCCATCTTTCACCTCATGAAATATTTCGCCTCGTTGAATGGTACGTTCCATCTTTCACCTCATGAAATATTTCGCCTCGTTGAATGGTACGTTCCATCTTTCACCTCATGAAATATTTCGCCTCGTTGAATGGTACGTTCCATCTTTCACCTCATGAAATATTTTGCCTCACTGAATGGTATGTTCCATCTTTCACCTCATGAAATATTTCGCCTCATTGAATGGTGCATTACTTCTTTCACATCATGAAATATTTTGCCTCGTTGAATGGTATGTTCCATCTTTCACCTCATGAAATATTTTGCCTCGTTGAATGGTACGTTCCATCTTTCACCTCATGAAATATTTTGCCTCGTTGAATGGTACGTTCCTGTTGGGAAAGTGTAAGACACGGACCCACAAAAGGGGGCGTAAATGAACGGACAATAGAGATGCCAATGAATACAATTTAATATTGCAAATGTGCACTACAGGTCAAATACTGCTTTAGTCTGTCAATCAAAAGTTCCACAAGAAGGTGACGTGTGGGCAGGCCCGAGGATAGGAGACGCCTTATCCAGAGAAGAGCCGGGACCCACAAGGTTCCACCGCCAACAGAGACCTGCAACACACCGGAGCCGCCAAATCCCGAGTCCCCAGGTGGCCACTGCTCCCAGCTGTCAGATCTGGTACTGCTGGCAGGAAAAACAAACAGGTTACGGTGTGTGAGTGTACACCCAGCAACAGTCAGCAAAAATCACAGTTCCTTCCTGAGGAAAAAAATCCACCACTCCCAGAAAATAGGAACACTGAGAACGTGCAGTACCAACAGTATACTTCGCGATAAGGAAAGTGAGGAGTGGAAACGCCAACTCCTTCCAACTTCCACAAACCCAGCTCCAAGCTGCGAGTATACCAAAGGTTATGACTGCAAAAATCAGTAGCAATAATTGTGCGAATGGCACAAAGCGGCTGAGTAAGTTACCTGTGTGGTAAGCTGATAACTCGGCAGAGTAGTGGTCTCTCTTCCAGGCTTTTATGGTGAATGATGATGATGGCTGATGTCTGACAGCTGTCAGCTCCAGGCTCCTGGGGCTCCTGTGAGGCGACTACGCCCTCTGGTGCCTGAAACCCGACGACAGGCAGGGCGCCCTCTGGTGATGAGCCAGCAGTACCTCCTCTTCGGGCGGCCCACACAACAGTTCCATCTTTCACCTCATGAAATATTTCACCTCATTGAATGGTGCATTACATCTTTCACCTCATGAAATATTTGTACCATTGAACTCATAAACATCCATTATTTGTATATACTGTACACCTGCCAAATTAATATACAACACTTTCTTGACTGTTTAATAGTAAGATAGAAAAATGGTGCACCCCTCAACCAATCTCTTCTTTTAAACAACCCAGAGAGTCTGCCTTTTATCACAGATTCACTTGTTAACTTCATCAGCTTCCAGACTCAATTATTAAATTATTCACAGTGAATGTTGGAAGAAAATACATAAAAAGACAGATCAGTTTCAGATGATCATTTGTTAGACTGTCCGATCATCAGCTCCAGTTCCTTTTAAAGAAAACACTGGCACATTATTTATTTGACAGTGAAGTTAATCCTCATATCACACTCCAAATTGAAACAAATCAAAACAACAGTTGTGTCCTTCCCAGTGACTCACAGACGGGGTGAGCAGGGGGGCAAGGGAATGTGTCACTTGCCAGTTGAATACAACAGTCTGTGTTGTTGCCCAACTTGTTGTCAGTAAAGAGGCCATGGCTAGTGTGTGTGTGTGTGTGTGTGTGTGTGTGTGTGTGTACGTTCATGCATGTGCAATGTTAAGTGTTCCAGGAATCAAAGTGAAATGAGTATGGGGAAACTGCTCGAGTTCTAAAGGACTTTAACTATGTGCTGGAGGACAAGCACCCCCCCCCCCCCCAACACACACACACACACACACACACACACACACACACACACACGCATACACACCAAATAACCTGGAGCCCTGGGGTGAACCACAGAACAGAGCAGCAGCTGCCTGTGACTAAACAAAATGACTAGTGCAGGAAAAACTGAAGCCATTTTAGGTTTTAAAGCATGCCGCTGAAATCAAGAAGGTCTTGGGTTCAAGCCCACCACTGCCCAGTTCTTGTCTGTGTGGCGTTTGCATGTTTTCCCTGTGTTTGTGTGGGTTTCCCTCGAGAGCTCCCTGGTTTTCAAACGTGCACATCTTCTCGTAGCGTTGGCTCATTGTGAATACTGTCCTGGCTGGCGGCACGACATTAAACAAAAATCACATTCATTCTTCTTGCACACAGTGATCTAGTGTGGATCAGTCGTGGCACCCCGAGCAAACAGGAGCAGCCAAAAAAAAAAAAAATACTTATTTCTATAATTTGAGAAAATTTTCTTACTATGTTTAAACTACATATGTGGTAGTTTGCAAAAAATAATTTCCTTAACACTGCACAGAGGATATAGTCAGAACTTGGGCTGAAATGATTCTTTGATAAATCCAGTAAATTTTCCCCAGGGGACTGATTTAAGCCGCACTCTCAAATTTGTAGATATAAAAATATAAAAGATGGCCACGGTCTGAAACTTTGTCCATACGATGGAAAACCTTAGTGTCGTTATAGTGTCTGTGATGAACCAGGATATTCTGTTATTGTTTTATAAGTGTCATGTACTGTGTGTCATCCAGTTTTTGGTCATGCCTTGGTTGGGGTTCTGTTTCTTTTCTGTGTAGTTCCTGCATTGTTTGAATGGTCTGATTGGGGGAGATGTTGGTTTGTGCTGTATTTGTGATTTCTCTTGCTGGGTGTTTCCTGCTTGGGCTTCTCTGTCCCTATTTCTCTTGTCTGTCTCGCTTGTTGCTTGGTGGGGGAGCATCACACTCTGTCTAGGCCACACCCTGTTCCGGTTCTTTCAAACAGGTGTTCCTAATCTGTAGCTCACTACTTGGTGTATTTAAGCTTCACTGGTTGCACTGATAATTTGCCTGATTGTTCCACCTTGTGCCATTGCTTCTAGCTCCATTCTTTTGTATTGTTTAAGTCCTGCTGCCACGTGTGTTTTGACCCTCTGCCTGTTTTTCTCGACCACTCTACTCGCCTGATGATTTTGATCTGTTTGCTGTTCTTGGACTGCCTCTTTGTGTACCGGACCCCACTGATTAATTCAGTAAACGTCTTTTTGAACCAGAGCTACTGTGTCGAGTCCGGCATTTGTCTCCAGCCATCCCTGCTAAAGTATCTTGACAATAAGCTTGTTTTAAATGTGATGGGATTTTCAAGGTGTTCAAAAATTCCTCTTTTTCCTTTACAAACTGTTACATATTTTGACATAAATGACATGACATCACCAGGTTTTCTGTAAATATCACGGTTATACTATGTGCATGCCACCATTGTTTTTGATTACATCACATGGCACAATTCCAATTCATTAAGTCATCAAACAACATGCTAGGTCACAATCATAGAAAACTCTGACTTTAACTGGGGAAGTAACCTGCATCACACCAGCGTCCAGGCTAGAGGAAGCTGTAGACTTTCAGCCACATGCTATGGAATCCAGAGCTAAGTGCTACTGCCATCATTGGGCCTCGAGCCTATACAGGACTGTGTCCACTGCCTTTTGAATGTTTTGAAATTGAGAATGGAAAAAGACCAAGTCTGAAAAGTCTACTTATATTCCCATTACATAGATACATTACCTAGTGTTAAATGCATGTCTATCACCAGTATGATTTAACTGAAATCTTCTAATATTTAGACAGTTCTACACTTAGTGCCAATGTTAGCAGCTAGCATTACATGTTAGCTTGCTAAAATGAACTGTGTCTACAGTAATATTGCAGTATATTATAACAAAATTTCTTTCATGGGGCATACTGGAATTTGGCAGTGGACATGTATTTTGTGTATATATATATATATATATGTATATATGTACTAAATATGTAGCTGACCTGTCTTCATGCTAACCACAGCTCCTTTTCCATCACAGGATATGAAGCAGTCTCAGTTTGAAGTTTATATATCTGTTTCAGTAAATGACAAAATCTTATGTGATTACTTTATCATAAAAATAGTACTGTTGTTATGAAAAATTACAGAGAGTCATAGACGGCGTGTGGGAATCCAAGGTTTGGACAAACTTGCTGCCTCTTGGCTGCACTGTTGGTCCAGCCAAAGAGAAATTTTTGGAAATAATGAAATATAAATCAAAGGTGGAGGATTTCCATATGGCAGTGCTCAGAAGTTTTAAAAATGTGCAAGAGTGGAAATGCGGCGAATGGCAGAATGGAAATCAGACATTTATCTTAGAAATTATACGGAAAAACGTCAAATTTAGAGGGAAAATGCCTTTTGCACGTGTATCAGTGTGATGTTCTTGTGTTTGTTTGGATTGTTATGTATGTTTTATGCATGTGTATATGTGTATTGTACATGCGTGCCCGTGCACGTGGGTGTGAGCGTGTAGCTTTTGGTCAAGGTAGGAGTGTGTGAGTCATGCAGAGTGTAGCTGTGGTCCAGATGAAGGAGGCCACCTGCTCCCTCCCTTTGCTTCGTTTTCATTTTACCTCCATCAGTTACACGATCACTCAGACGTACAAACAACCTCCAATTAGACCAACCTTGACGAGCGCGCTCTCTGTGCTTTCTGCAGGCACACTGGCGTCACATGTTGGGGTTTGCACTTGTGCTTGAGGCAGTTTGTATGAGACGGTTACACAGAAACAAATGTAGGAGAAAAGAGAGCTATATTTCGGCCCATGTGAAATATTACAGTTCTTATAGGTTTTAATATGACCTGTGGTGCACAGGGTGGTACGTATTTCACAGGATTATACCCAGAACTACAAAAATGACACTGTCTAAACCCAAAAATCCCAGACATAATTCTCCAAGAATCTTGCACTCCAGGCTGCCTGACAGTGTTTTGGTTTTTGGCAGAAATATGAGTTAAACACGTGATTCCAGTCATATTAGTATAAACATGCCAAATAGGAGATACTAAACTTTGCAAGACAGTTGTTGGACTCAACTGCCCTTGTGCATTTAAAAAAATCTGGTATAAACAAAAAAATAAACAGAAAAAATGTAAGAATTGGATTGGACATCTGATGCACATTTGGTATGCTTGTGTTTCATTTTTGTGTCAGTATGAAATTGAATTATTTTGGACTTGAAGCAAATGTATGCATGATTTATTTCACCTTTTTAATGTGTGTGTGTGTTGCAGACTATTTGGAACCTGACTTTAAATATATGATTGTCAATCAAATAACTTTAGATGTCAGAGGCTAGTCCCATTGTTGACATAACATTTATCATTTGGTACCAGAGGATGGCACTATGTTGTGGATACAAGTTTATAATGGATGAATAATGGTATAATTTATGAGTTAAATGAGCTACTGGAAGGCTCACTTGATTTAAAAAAAAAGTATTTATTCATCAGGTACTGTATGTGGTCATGCTATGAGGTAATAGTCGAAAATCTGAAACTTAGCAGGCAGACCACTTGGTCACAAATATTTTAAGTGTTGCATCTTGAAATAAATGTCATGTTTACCAGAGTTCTTGAACATTTATACAATGTTGTTTTCTGAAGCATGAGACAGTAGGGAATAAATTTGAGTTCTGTTGGTCTAAAACGACTAGTGCAGACACTGTTTGGTATTTTCTTAAAATAAAAGTCAGTAGTGCAGGAATTGTTTGCTTGGTTACTTGACAGATTATTACAAATTATGTATATAATTATTTTGAGTATTGGTTAATTGCTCAATTCATGCAGCATGCTAAAGTGCCAAGCATTCAATTAGTTATGGTTTTTCAGAGGTATAAATGTTGTTGGACTTTGGTGTTTTGATGGCCTTTGACCTTTGGGAAATTGTGATGTATCACTTTCAATTTTTTTTATTTGTATAGCACCAAATCACAACAAAGCTGGCTCAAGGCACTTCACATGTGTAAGGTCTAATCTTACCAACCCCCCTGAGCAAGCACACAGGCGACAGTGGTAAGAAAAACAACCTGTGGTGATAATGAAGAAGAAACCTCAAGAAGACCCAGAGGAATGCCCCACTGCTTAGGGCACTGTACAATTATTGTGCAATAATTTCTTTACAAATAGAAGAAATAATAGAGCAACAAAAACAGAGTCCTTAATTGAAAATACAGCACAGTCCATCTTGGGTCTCTAATACATAGTTGTCCATGTCCAGCACTGGTTGGCTGCAGTGTACAACCTTCAGCCAGTGGTGCAACAGGTGTGACATCCCAAGGTCAGTGCGGTGCCCTGGGTTGCAGGGCCAGGATCCGTCACTGGTGGTGTCAGTGCCTCGGACAGAGAGAAAAAGAGCAGAATCAGTTAGCTGGATATGCACCTGAGGCATTAATTCACCAGCAGTAAATCAACAGGGAAGCAAAGAGATTGCTAAGGTGGTCGCGGGCAGCTAGCCCTGTTCTTCACTGACAGGCCCAGAATTTAGATGTAGTGAGGCAGAGACCTATTCATCTGCTAATAATATGAATTAAAAGGAGAGGAAGCATAGCTCCATACTACACCAGTATTCTAGCCATGATGTATTCTAGCCAGATGTGTCTTCAGTCTGAACTTGAATGCCTCTACGGAATCTGACCATTTTATCTCTGCAGGGAGATCATTACACAAGGCAGGCATGTAATAAGTGACGGCTCTGTAGCCTACTGACTTTTTTAAACTTAGGGGCACAAAGTAGTCCTGCGCCCTGAGAATGCTGAGCACGGGCCGGTACGTAGGGTGTAATTAGGTCAGCTAGGTAGGGAGACACTAATCCATAAATAATTTCATAAATTTGTAGCAGAACCTTAAAATCTGACCTCACAGAGACAGGAAGTCAATGAAGAGACGCCAAAATCGGTGTATTGTGGTCAAACTTTCTGCTTCTAGTCAAAATTCTGGCAGCAGCATTTTGAACCAATTGGAAAACCCCTAATGCTGGACTGCAGTAAAACAAAAAATAGAACATTGCAGTAGTCAAGTATAG